>NC_072738.1:158162698-158194647 GCF_026930045.1 Uloborus diversus
AGTCGGTTCATTTTTTTATTTGAAAATAATTTATTATTTAGATTAACTAAAAAGAAATCTGTTTGCTTTGTTGAGTGACATTTATCAGGATTTTCAGCTTTCTTGCAAATAATCATTTTAAAGGTCTATTCTGCTTCTATGTGCGTTCATAAGTCTATAACTGATAAGCTACTCAAGTCAATATGCATTAAATAAGTTTGGTAAAAAAAATAACTGCTTTTGAATTCAAGATTTTACGTGTTTTCGCAATCTCTGAAAAAGATCACTTCCTTTTGCTTTTCCAACCTCCAGTTTCCCTTGATTCGGGTTCCAACAGTGAAGTAAGAATTGAACTGGAATGGATCGACCTTCTTCCTCGCCGCATTCCACAGCGCATTCTACGCTGGGAATTCATTAACGGCGGGATTTTTCTTCATCTTCTTTCTATGCTTTTGCAGTCGGAGCTAGTTAGGAAGAAAACCAGTCTCGCCAGCCTGAATCGCACGCTGTTAGACAAAAGGGGTGAATGTAAAAATGCAAACAATGGATTTGAAATTCCTCCGCCAGCTTTGGGCAACGGAGTTGTTGTGCTTTATGCAAACGTCTCTATTTTGAGCTAATACCATCTTTCATAATTATTACGGAGCTTTCGTGTTTATTTTTACGTCAAATTTAAAATGCCGCGTGGTAATTGAGATGTTATTCAAATCTGAGTTGGAGTAAATTCAAAACTCCGCAGAGTTTGTTCAACTTGAACGACGAGGTACGATGAATTTAAAGTCACTTCAACGGCTGACTTGATGGGAAACTCATTGAGGTCATCAAAGGAAAAACTTGTGATTTAGTTTCTAACAAAACTCAACTAGTTTTTTCTTATAAAATTTAATCAAACATCACGTATGATCCTAAGCAACTCAACACATTCATTCGTACATTCAGAGTACTGTCTGACCACGGATTGTATTACAGCCGGAAATGGGCAAATCTATTATTTTTAGCGATGTCAGCTTTTGCAGAAGTAGATTCTCATTTAAATGAGAATGAATACACGAATCAAATTTTTACTTCCCCCCTCATTCAGATAGATTCGTCTCAACTGGACGTTAGAAAATTCCATACAATCCGTGGTTGGACAGTAGTGTTTAATCAAAATTAAATGCAATTTCTGTAACGTTCTGATGGCATTAAATAGTCTCAAATTTAAAATTAAAAAAAAACACGAATGTATTTTTTGAAATCAAATTCTTCAACAGATCGCACAATTGAAAAGAATTCTAATTGAATACAGTCAATTGTATTCCCGAATGCAACATTGAGTTGTAATAAATAGAGTTTCTAATGAATTTTAACACGGTCTTATATACAATCCAATGGATTCAAATAGTCTGATAAGATAGAAATACTAAACATATTCTATATTAAAACGTGACATTACTAACTTTTATGTATTTCATAGCCTTTATTGAAATTAAATGCATCTCTGAATACAATTGTATTTGGAAATAAATGTGTACTATCTCACAAACTTAATACAGTTCAATGAAATGAAACTTTTCTCACAAAACTGAACTTTTATTAAAGTAACGACATAATTTCGTTTTCTTTTAAGGAATTTTGAAAAGTATGTAGAAAATAATACATGCTTGCCGCCCTGTCCATTCTTTATCACATTATGTACAGATATACCCCCCCCCCCCCCGCAATATCAGAAACTCGCAAATATGTACCTGACTATTCGTAAAACTAAATTAATAAGGTTTTTGAACTTTCTAGGTTCGATATTGTAACGGATCCGGTGCGACTTCCAACTTTCTTGAAATGACGACACAGTTCTTGAGAAAACACAGAAGATTTATTTACACTATGCACAGGAAAGATCGTTAGCAACTGCTAAATTAATCATCAGCAATTTAGCAAATATCAATCAACACCGTAAACTCAACGGTTACACACGTATTTACATCCAAATACGAAAAACAACACAGCGAAATGCCTCGCAATAAACAAAGCTAATACACACAGAGCAAAATAAATGCTCTCAGCTCAACGGCTCAGTCGAGACTGACTTATTATCATGCGGGACGGCTATTTATAGACATCGAAAGAGAACTCCCAAATATTCCACAAGAATCTCTAAAAACGTAGACCGTTATCTTATTTCTTTCCATTCACAAATTTTATCATTCAGAAATGAGGGGACTGTATACTTCAGCCGAATGTACGGGGGCTGTATATTCATTACAAGAAAGTATTTACAGGTTACGTTGCTACAATAATTTTAGATGAAAGATAATTTAGTAAATGTCAAATTTAGCTAGATTACGACAAATTAATCTTAAAAAATAATTACTATTTACAGAATTTGTAGCCCTGGCTATTGGACGGTAATTTACTGAATATTTATCTATATTTATACAATAGTATTTTCTCAAAGAGGCGGGTATTGGTGCCGTCATGCTGTGATTAGGATTTGCGTTGGCTGCAATGCTGCCAGGTTAGATTTGCCTCATCTACAGAAAAGTTAGCTGAAGAATATAAAATTTTTGTTTTATCTAGGTGTTCTATGGAAAATAGCGATTACTTGATCGTAGACGTATAAAATACGGAACTCGAAAGTTCTTCTAACAGATTCAAGCTGCTTTTAGTCAGTTTTGAATCGATTCTGGCTAAGACCACTCTAAAGGGGAGCTGAATCATCCGACATTTTGATTCCAAATTTGTATGCGTGAAAACATTATTATGCGTACAGAAACCACGTCGCAGAAAACTGGTTGCTAAGCTGTAGATGTATTGTGTAAAAACTTCGATTATTTTACTGTGTTAATAAGGAAAAAATATTTTAATTCATATTTAAAACCTAGTGAGGTATAAAAATGGAGTTCATTACAGGAAACATCTCCTGATAAACAGATAAACTATTTTTTTATTTGAGAAAAAATGTTCCTTCTAGGTTTACCTAAAAGGACATTTTACTCAACATCAATCATTTTACGAGATTGCATTCAGCGACTATAATAACGTATTTCCAAATACTTGAAACAAGGGTGGATCCAAAGCTGTCTTGTAACCAAAATGTCGGATAGGTCTGCCTGTCCCCTAAAGGGGACCTAATTCTGGCTGCTTTGCAATGACGTGTGTGCTTGCACGCGCCATTCTGTTACTTTTAAACGTATAATTTAGACTGTGGATTTATTATTTTTTCAGCGCTACTAAATTATATCATCTGCTTTGCTTTGTTATTTTTAAATTTTGTTATTTTAGCCTATCCTATAAAATAATTTTGAAATTATGTATTTTATTTTTATGGTCTACCATTGGGTATTTCATAGAATAGCTAGGTAAAATATGAAAATTTTCAAAGAGTATACCGTTGATTCCCGCTATAACGCGATCCGACTCACGCGAAATGGCTATAACGCGAATTTTTCACGAGTAACGAATTTTAGAGCTAACACGCGAATTTTTCACCCACAATATGAATTTTTTTAGAAGGAAGAATCAGCTTCGTTATTGGCTACTAAATATTGATTTCGTGAATGTTATTACGTTCCTTTGAACATCACTCACAGCCAGAGTTCCCACGCCAAACTAGTCTAGTGCATCAAATAACCATAATGACACCTTAGTGTCACATTCATCTAAAGTTTGAAAATGTGAAGAAAAAGAAAGTTTCTGATAAAAAAAATTTAAAAAGGCTAAGATTCTCGATATGCTTGAACAATTACAAAACGTCGAAAGTAGCGCGAAAATAAGTATGAGTGAATATTCCATATGTACAATTAAAAGTCAAAACAAAAAGATTTCCGTAAAAGTTTAGAATTTAGTTTCAATATTGAAGCTTGCACAGCAGTCTAGCAAAGTAAAAATTATGAAAATGGAAGCTACGCGGGCACTTGCATTGTGGATTAATAAAAATATCAGGTAGAGGAGATGTAGCCACAAATTGAAACGTTTTAAATAAAAGGTGAATCGTATTTAAAAATGTATTAGATAAGCATAACGATCTGATCTTGGAGCATAAATCATCACTAGTATCCTCATTTTTTAACTCGTAAATATTGCTACTGTATCTACTGTACAGTACTATTTTGTGCATCATTTTAATTTTACTGCATGCAGTGCATACCGTGCTGTTTTATTTTATATCTTTCATTCCCATTGGTCATTCATTTTGTGCATCTTAAGTATTTCATGTTGAATAACAGTTTTTTATTTTTTAAATACAGTAAAAATTCAGTTCTTTATGGGAGAAATTGTAATGGTTAAGGAATGCTTTAGAGCAGTTTGAGGGGTGTTTATAAGTACTTAAAAGTATTTGTGGTATGCTTTAAAAAAATTGTATGCATATATTTTTCCATAACGCGAAATTTCAACTTACGCGAGGAGTCTTGGAACGCATCCTTCGCGTAAGTCGGGACTCGACTGTATTTACTTTAACTGGCTTGTGTAGTTATTTCATGAAATGCCTAGTTATTCTATGAAATAACCAATGATAGAACGTTAAAGAAAAACAAACAATTTCAAAGTTGTTTCGTGGAAATAACTAGGAAAAAATTATGTGTTAAAAATGTTTTTCTATTATAAAGCTTAAATGACTTGTCTTATTGTTTCATGAAATTCCTAGTTGTTCTATGAAATAACTAAATTATTGTAACGGATCCGGTGTGGCTTCCAACTTTCTTGAAAGGACGACACAGTTCTTGATTAAAAAATACAGGAAATTTATTTACACTATGTACAGGAAAGAGCGTCAATTTACTTCCAAATACGAAAACAACACAGCGAAATGCCTCGCAAAAAACAGAACTAATACACTCTCAGTACAAATTCTCAACCGAAACTAACTTTTTATCCAGCGTAACGGCTTATATACACACCGAAAAGAGAGCTCTCAAATATTCCACAAGATTCGAAATGCTTCTCGAAATGCGTAGACCGTTATCAAATTTTATCAATGAAAAAAAAGGAAATAGGGGGACGTATACTTCAGCCGAATGTAAAGGGGTTGTATATTCATTACAAGAAACTATTTACAGGTTACGTTACTACAATAATTACTATTTACAGAATTCGTAACATTATTCACTTTAACCGAAACATAGATAAATAACACATTAGGTTTCGCAATGTTGCTTGATATCAAGGTTTCTAAAATTTGGTTTAGTCCCAAAACTCCCGGTTCTGCCCCTGATTATATCTGCGAATTAATTTTACGAATAACTCATTATTAGAATCCCTTTACCTCTTCCTAAGCCCCCCTATATAAGGGGAGATGACTTATCTGGCATTTTGGTTCCAAAATCGTCGGGCGACAAAATTAGTATTTGTGCAAAGCCTCGTTGCAGGAAACTTGTGCCCAAGTTTTAGATGGTTGATGTTTGATTATTGTATTCTGTAAATAAAGAAGATTTAGTAAAAACAAATGAGGTGTGAAAATGAGGTTCATTATTGAAATATTTCCCGATACACTCTAGTTGAATTTGTAAACTAGGTTAACTTTCTAGATTGACCTTAGGTGACATTTTATTCAACTTACCATCAGTTGATTCACGACTTAGTAACCAGCGACTATTATAACGTATTTATAAATATTAGAAACAAGGGTTGGATCCAAAGCTGTCTTGGAACCAAAATGTCGGATGAGTCGGCCTGTCCTTTTCAAAAGGGGGTCTACCTCTTTCTTCCTGAGAACACTCTGAATATTGCAAACGCATTATTACTTTTACCTTTCCATAATTTCTTTAGAAGTCTGTCATTCTCCCTTCCGTACTTCCTAAATCATGTTTCCCACCAAGCTGGTGACTTTTTTTTCTTCCTCTCTCCCACATAATCTCCCTGTAATTCTTCCTTTGTGTGTCAGACATCATTCAAACACGCAAAAAACGATCTGTCGCTACAACTCCTACTTTAACTTTATTGACCCAAATATCTCTTCACTTTCTCCTGTTAGTATTGTAGGAATACGTGTCTTCACTTCAGTTTCTTTTTCTGAGAAACGCCTTGATCACATGACCAGGATTATATTTCTGCCCACCAATTCTCCTTATCCAATATCAAACCCATTTAGAGAGCAAATGAATGATTTAAAATGTATTTTACTAACGAATTGCCAAATTCGTGAGATTACACTATATTGCGAAAACGATCACAATATAGATTCGATGCTTGTAAAGGGTGTCCCAAAATTAACGCAAAATTTGAATTTGCCTCCATTTTTTCCATAAATTGTTGGCAGCCATGAAAAAAGAACAGTTTGACAGTTGAGAGTTTAGGGTTAATAAAAATGGGGTGGTATTGTACCATGCTACTAGTGAGAGTGAAACATTTCAATTACTGCATGAGGCATTTCCTGGTCGCGTGCTCTCTCATTTCGGTCATCAGAATTGGCACCCTAGATCGTGTGATTTAACATTTTTAAATTTCTTCTTACGGGGTTATTTGAATTCAAAGGTCTATGTCATCAAGCACACAACCACCCGTGCATTACCGTGTTGCGATACCGAGCGCCAATAACAGTAACTGCTTGACCAGCCTCAACTTTCATTATTTTTGAAACAATTGTTCATTAATGAAAGCGCGTTATTGTATCGTATAACGCTCCATTTTTGATTACCCTAAACTCTCAGCTGTCAAATTGTTCTCTTTTCAGGGTTGCCAACCTTTATTGCAAAAATGGCGGCAAATTAAAATCTTGCATTAATTTTGGGACACCCTTTATTTTCACAATTTGACAGTAGATTTGATAAGTGCTTTTACCACATAGCAGTGACGCAGCAGGGAAAAGGCGTAAACCTGCCGGAGTCAATGGCTTTAACAAAAATTGTGAATCCTAATACAGTAGCTTGCATACATGAAAGGACTGTTACGACAAACAGTAGTGTAGCCAAGGAGAGAGTCCATGGGGTCCATATATCGTCTTTGAAATGAGTAAAAAAACTCATGTGTGAAAATGTCATTTTTTTTTCACCCATAATTCTGCCACTTCTGTAAATACTCTGTATAGGAAGACTCTCAGATTTGAGCATATGTTTTTCGTGTGTTTCCTGACTCTTGTTAAGTATAAGGAAAATCAAATTTGAAAACATTCTTTTCGTTTTTCTTTTTTCATAAAAACCTTAAATGATAAAAATAAAACAAAAAAGGGAAAAAAAATAAATAAAAATAAATAAATAAATAAATAAATAAAAATGAATAAATAAAAATTCAAAAATATTTTCTAGTATGAACCAACTTTAAATTTAAAGCATGGTCTGAGTATTTTGTACAGAAATTGTTGAGGTTTTTAAAATCCAGAAGCGTTAATTTGTTAGAGGAGTTAAAACAAAATTGAATTTAAGGACATCTGTTATTGGGCTCTATATCTTTTTTACTCTCTCTTTAGAATCATTTTCGAAACATAATCCTGGCTGGTTACAGACGACTACCCCTCACCATCCAGCAGGTTAACTATGGTTCGGGCTCCTTCAGGCTTGGGCTCGAGCCAACAGGTCGCTCCCCCCCCCCGTCCCCTAGGCACGCCCCCTGATTTCACATTTCACACCTAAACCGAGAAGGTCTTGCGACCATTCGGTGGAGAGTCGGAGGATAAAACTTATTTTCTTTGAGAGTAAATTCTAAGTTCAATGATTGAGCAATATGTGAGCTCTATTAAGTTTCTTCGTTCAACGAAAGTGAAAAACTAAATTTCTCGATAAATCCTTTGAGCGTTCTACTTTAAGAGTCCCACTGGCACATAGGCCTGTACTGCACGATCTGCATGTGCGAAATGGCTGGTCGCCATTGTTGTCTACAAATTTATGGTCGTTTCGTTTTGGCAGAGTGTCGCTCATCGCTGGAATTTGATATTCCATTGTGTGTTCGACGGGGATGTTTTTTTGGCGTTTTTCGAAAGATAAATGAATGCGAAATGCACTGTCATTGTTATTACTGTTTTGAATTAGAGAGATTTCGAATTCATGCTAAGCTTCCTTTTTTTTTTCAACATCATGGAACGGCAAGTGGGAAAAGAAATAATTTTATGATAATTACGTTACGACTATTTGTAGCAGAGAAAAATGCGTCAATGAAAACAAATACCCGGTGATTTATTGATTATATTAGCTGCGTTGCTCGGTGTTGCACGGTCTAGCTCGAAAGTAAAAGTTGTCAAGTGTCGCACGCCTTACAATCAGGCTTAGGTAAAAAAGAAGAAGAAAAAGTAGTGTGAAATCTTCCGTTAACGTACAGAAAAGAGCAGTTTTGTGACTCAAAATTTAAAATAAGTCCTTTTAGAATTTTTTTTAATTCCAAGAAATAAATCATTGTTTATTAATAGGTGTAAACGATCCGTTTCACGGATTTTGACGGTTTTCTTCGCCATAGGGACGTAAACCCCGGAAATGAATTTCAGAGCATCAAAGGATCTTTGTGCCAAATTTGGCAACGATCCGAAATAAATTGGATTTTTATAAGGACCCCCCCCCCTCCCCCAGTCCTATAGGAATTCCTGAGCATTAAAGGACCTCTGTGACAAATTTGGCAAAGATCCGACATAAAATGGGGATTAATATAATGAACGTACACACACACACATGCATATATATATATATATATATAGCATGTGTGCAGTATGCGTATTTGTATTGTACAGTTTATGTGTGTAACTGCATATGCCACACACACACACACACACACACACACACACACACACACACACACATATATATATATATATATATATATATATATATATATATATATATATATATATTATATATAAATATTTTTGATTGTATGTCTGAAGATACTAAGTAATGATGCAAGTCTGCATGAAAAGGTGTACATAAAGTGCCTTTTTATACCTATTACAGCTTACGAAAATTTATGGTCGTCAAACGCACAGATACAGAAAGAGAGAGAGATGGACGGAGAGGAAGGGGGGGGGGATTTGTATGTGTCATATGACCAAGTATAGTCGAAAGCTGTATTTTGGAGACTTTATTTGAAGAATTCGCTCCTGACTTGAGCCTCAAAAATTGCGCTTTAACCCCCTTTCTCATAATGACCCAATCCAAAACCAGAAGCTGGATCCGCCGTTGATTCACATTAACGAAATATGAACATACAAACGAAACAAAAAATATTATCAAGCAAATTAATGTTTCATTAATCACTTTCGATATTCAACTTCCATAAAAAGTAGATTTCCTGGTATGGATCCATGCGTGACCAATTACGTCACTTTTATTTTCAGTTTGACGCCTGCTTTGCAATTACGATTTAGTTTCTCTTCTTCACGCATTAAAGGAGTTTCAGCGTGGAAGACATTATTCTGTACCAAGGGCGCCCATGTAGGGGGGCAAGGGGGGACTTGAGCCCCCCCTCTTTGAAATTAGAACTTCCTTGCTTTTGATACTTTTTTCTTTGCAAAAATGTAAAAACATTCATTCTCCAGCCATTAATGAATAAGTTATTAAAAATGAAATATTTTAATGACTCTAATCTGTCCTGAGATCGGTTTCCATGGAGAAAATACCCTCCTAACCCATGGGGAAAATATATGATTCCCCCCCTTACAATTTTGCATATGGACGCCCTTGTTCTGTACCGAAAAGCCTGAGAAACGATGTGGAAGTATTAAGTGTATAAATTTATATGTGTGTATAAATATTATCTGTGTAAATGTGTATAACTTACATCTTGTAGATTTGAATGTTTGAAATACGATATATCTTGAAAATTTAAATGGCTGAAATTCAATGAATCTTGAAGATTTATATGGGTTGAAAGACGATGTATCTTTAAATTTATATGGGTTGAAATACGATATATCTTACATGAAATACACCGCCCGCCAGCTCAGTCAATTTTAGCCGAGAACTGCAGTTTCGTGCTTATTTAGCACTCATCAGCTCGGCATAGGAGTGACTGAGCTGGAGGTGGAAAACGTCTTAAGGAAGCCGAGAGTGACAAACAAACTGGTATCTAATACAGAATTAGTACTGACCAGATGAGTGACCGAAACAATGGTTCAGTTCAACTCGAATATTGAAGGCAACGCAGGTAACTTACTGAATATACGATAGATCTTGTAGATTTAAATGGTTGAAATGCAATGGTATCCTGTAGAATTATAGAGGTTTGAAGACTATATACCTTGTAGATTTACATGGGTTGAAATGCGATACATCTTGTAGATTTTAATGGATGAAATATAATGTATCTTGTATATTCATATGGTTAGAATACGATGTGTGGTATTTTGTTCATCAAAAGGACAAGAATATCTATATAAAACAATATTCCTTGCTCTAACGGTATCGCCAAGTGCAACGTGACTTTGTTTCCACAATTATTTTTCATGAGATGGACTGCAGAAAATTAATTTTGTAAATGATTTAACGTAGCACTTCCTTTGAATGGTATAACGAAATTTAATTGCTCTTATTAGCAATGAAATAACATTTGCATAAAATTAAGCTCAGAAAACCAATGACACTTGCATTATACACTATTACTTAAATGTATGTTGTTTAAAAAACGTTCAAGTTTATCTAATAAATATTTCAATGGACTGCCCCAAATGCATAGCTGTATATATATACAGACAAAAAAAAAAAGTGCAAGTTGTTGACATTCGAAGTTGTTTATTCCTTTATCATCTGTTAAATCTAGCGCTCAGACAAACTTGCTGATCTAAATTTAGCCACTTTAAGACAGGCTAATTACAAATGCTAATAACTAGTGGCAACAATAAAGGCGAACAATTTTGTTTGTTTAACTATGTCTATTATTGTCGCTTTTACTTATGTCGTTACCGTCACACTCATGTACCCAAAAATATCTCCGTGCAGAAGACACAAGACACTCGAATTTACGCCTAAATTAGGTTAACTATTATTTTCAACCTAATAAAACAATCGCACATTCCGTCATTTGCTATTATTAGTTTTGATAGTTAGATAGTTGTCTGCTCAATGGTAGACAAAGGACAGTAACTTATGAAATTTTGTGAGACATCGTACTCTTGCTTTGTCTTCGAGGATCAGCTACCTGTTCGTTGGAACCCTCGATGGGGGGGGGGGGGAATGCTAACTACATCGTTTTAAAAGGAGTGACAACTGTTCATTCTTCACCGATGAAGAGTTAATTTCAATGATCGATCAAAACGAGTCCAATGAAGCAAGCCGTTTCCGAATGATCGAATGCGTATCGGTGGCTTCCATCTCGATCGCCAGGGCTCCGGAAGGGCCTCGAAGTGGCCGTACAGAAGCCGGCGTTGGAACACGTCTCCATTGTGGACAGTCACTCAAGTGTGAAGTGCGCATAATAGACATAAAGGCGAAGAATTCTTTCCTAGGCATGACCCACATCCTTTTGCGCGTGGTACACATCTAAAAATGATGACCTTTGTTAGAAAAGACACAAGGAGTTGTAATGATATTGAACGTCTATTTGTGTTCCGTGGGTCCTGGCCGCTCTGGCTTGGCGATTCCTCCAGAAGGTGCGAATCAATTAATTCGTAGGCAGCGCAAGCAAGGCCGATTTTCTGTCTTTATTTTACGCTGTAAAAAAGTTCCGAACCGTTGCAGATTTGTTTCGGGAAGCTTTCCTGGATTTCACAGGTTTTCATCAATTTCCTTAAAAAATCAAGTATATTCGTCAAAAAGTTTCTTCAATTGCTATAAGTTGCACGAATGCAAACTTCTCATCGCTGTGAAAAATATTTTATCTACCTGTTTACAGATTGACTGAGTGAAGTTATTGATTAAGTGTATCGTCTTCAGTTAGTAAACGGCTCGTCCCAATCTCTCTCAATGAGAGCGAAATGTAATTCTCAGGCTCCCGGTAGCTTTGCAAGAATTTTCAGGCAAACAACATGCTTGTTGATCGATTCTCTTAACGCCTAGTGGCGCATGAGGCCGCTAGCGTAGCATTCCATCCCAACCAGTTTAATGCCGCCTCCCTGGCACTCCCCCAGCTTGGCCACCCAAAGGCATTTCTTTCTTGTATGGCCATCTGACGCCAGGTTAGCTTTGGACGCCCGCGCTTCCTCTTGCCATCAGGGGTCCACGTGAGAGCAGTTCTTGTAGGGTCTATTGTCTGCATTCTGAGAACATGTCCTATCCATGACCATCTGCCTTTTTACCAGAGTAGTTATGGACTGGCAGTTTGTGCTTTTGTATAGGTCTGTATTTTATTTGGCCAGTATATATTTAATATTTTTCTCAGACTTTTAGTTTGAAAGGCATCAAGCTCTTTTTCTTGCTGTCTAGTTAGCTTCCATGTATTGCTGCCATAGAGTAGGACTGCTCGAATTGTTGAATTGAAAATTTGTATTTTGAGTTTTGTGTGAATGTTATTAGATCTCCATATTTCATATAAAGATTTAATGGTGCATTGAGCTTGTTATTGACTTTGGCCATGGTTGCAATGATGATTTAGGAGCTTTCTTGGTAAATCAGGAAGATGTCAAACTATAATTATACACCTATCTAAGTTTTCTCTGAAGGTTTCCGATGTGATCCAGATACATGACGTTCTCTTACTGGAAAGAATTCTAAATTCTTCAGAGAAATACCAGGATAATTTTAGCAAGATTAGTGACATTTAGTGGAAAATGTTCCTGTTTTATGTAAGATGTAGAAATAGGACTCGTGAGCTGTCCATTATTTTCCAGGTGAAGTAAAGTGGTTAAAACTTGCCACATCAAATGCAAAAATCCCCGACAAACGCTTCTTGAAAGTCAGAAAAAAAAATAGAACTGTTAGTTTGAACATATCTACAGTGCAATTTAATTCAGTAGTGACTGAAAACTTGATTCAAGCTATGGAGCGTTGAAGGGCTGTTGCCATCCTAAATCAAATAATTTTCTGAATGATACTGAATTTTTTTACAGTGTATGATCACGATAAGAACATATACAAACTTTTTTTTTTGTCATAATTTCCTTACATCTCGTCATTCTCTACCTACTTCATTCCACCTTGAATTCATCTGCCGATAAAAATTTCTTCAGGAGTGACAAATCCTTTCACAGGCGCCTCAAGTAAAGTCGTTTCTAAAGGGGTCTTTTGCTCCTTTTTTGGGGGGAAATCATTGTTAATTTCGATGTAAACTCAAGTGGTGTTATAATTTGGCGGACACTTAGCGATATATCGCCAGTCTTTTGGTCGCCAAATTTGGCGATTTTTTTTTAAAAAATCTGTTTTAATTTAGCCACTGTTGGTGATATTTAGAGAGTAAACAATTGAATCACATTAAAATTGCCAGTAATGGGGAAATGACATTAAATTCGAGTAAAAAGAAATCATGTGATGCACACATCAGCTCGTTTATTTTTGCTGTGGGCGGCTAAATTTTTCTTTGTTTGTTGGTTGATCCTTTGTTTTTCGTATTTAATTTGTTTAACGTTCCGTCAAATTATTTCTTAGAACTTCTTTTCATCCATAAACTCTCATCTTTTGCAAAAAAAACGAGCTTCTGTAACACAAGAATAGGTATCTGCAATTCTTATTGCAGTTTTTACATTTCCGTTGGATTTTATTGTTAATTTTTTGCATACATATACATTTTTTTGCAACTAAGTCGAACATGGTGTGTAAATGAGTGCTTTTCTTCTTCAAGCATATTATTTAGGAAGTTGAAAAATAACTGAAGATCATTCTACCCTTGACAAATATTCTCAAATATGCAGGAATTAGATGATTTAATCGTTTCTGAACGTTTAAAAATCATTCATGCATCACATTTTGAATCGTCGCAGCCAAATTTATTTTAAAAACAAGCATTGTGTATATTTTGAATGTAGTCTGGGAATCTCTCGTATGTTTACGCTCGCTTTGCGAAGTGGAAAATGTCACTCTGCTGCATTCATTATTATTTTAATTTTAGTTAAAATGAGCTTCATTTGCCTTTAAATAGTTTTTTTTTCAAGCGAGAGAAACTAAATTTTCTAAAATATTACTTTTGAGTAATTTTTTGTACAGTCAATTGGGGTGACTTTTTCATATACGGGGTGATTGAAAAAGTCACTGCTCAAAAGTTTTTTTATTATTAACGTTACAAATTCTGTAAATAGTCATTATTTTTGTAATTAATTTGTCGTAATCTAGCTTAATTTGGCGTTCATTAATTTATCTTTCATCTAAAATTATTGTAGTAACGTAACCTGTAAATAGTTTCTTCTAATGAATATACAGCCCCCGTACATTCGACCGAAGTATACGGTCCCCTCTTTTCTAAATGATAAAAATTGAATGAAAGAAATAAAATAACGGTCTACGATTTTCGGGAATCTTTTGGAATATTGTGGAAACTTTTCGATGTGTATAAATAGCGGCCCGCATGATAAAAAGTCAGTTTCGAGTTAGTTTTTGCTTGTGAATCATTGCAGCGGTACGCTGGAGAGCATTTATTTCTCTATTTTGTAAAGCCTTTTGAGCTGTATTTTTGCGTATTTGGAAGTAAATACGTGTGTAACCGTTGAGTTTACGGTGTTTATTGATATTTGCTTAATTGCTGATGATTAATTTAGCAGTTGTTAACCGTCTTTCCTGTACATAGTGTAAATAAATCTCCTGGGTTTTTCTCAAGAACTGTGTCGTCCTTTCAAGAAAGTTGGAAGTCGCACCGGATCCGTTACATTATCATTTCTGAAAGTGGACAACGTTTACAGGGAACAAGAGCGGAATTTCCTCCATCAGTCTTCAACGTTTCTTTGCAACAGCACTAATTTGTATGTAAAGGGACATTGTATTTAAGTACATGAAATACACCGCCAGCTCAGTCAATTCTAGCCGAGGGCTGCAGTTTCGTGCTTATTAGCACTCATCAGCCCGGCATAGGAAGTGAATGAGCTGGAGGTTTAAAACCATTTTAAGGAAGACACGAGAGTCAAACTGAAATTGTATTTAACCCCTTCAGTCGGAATTATGAAATATTGGACCAAAAATGTTGATATTTGGTACACAGTGTACTATGGAAAAGGGTATCTCACAGACAAAATTTTGAGTTTGTAGGAGAAAAATTAAAAGAGTTATGGCACTTCCAATATTCCGGATTTATATTTTTGAAATCGATATTTCATATACAAAAACGATAAAATTCCGAACAAACTTCATTATAAAATGTTCTACAAACAACTATAAAACATAATATATGCGTTTAAAACGATTAATTAAAGATTATATATTTTTTAAAAAATCAGGAAAAAAAACTCGCTTTTCAGATGAAAATCCATGGTTGGAAAAATGAGCCACTCTCTAACTCTCAATCCTTATATGTCAGTGTTGTCAATCCCAAAACGAAAAATTATTTCACAGATTATAATAAGTAGAATGTAAAGAGTCAACGACTTAAAAAAAAAAAAAAAAAAAAAAAAAAAACTAATTAAATCAATTATTAAATGATTAGCAGCTGTTTAAAGTGTATGTCCGGTATACCGGACACCAGGTCTGAAGGGGTTAAGTGTTCGTGTTTCATAGTTCTTCTACGAATGGTGTCTTACTTTAGAAAAATGAAGAATATTTTCTCCACAAGGAATGTCCAATTTCAAAAGCCACTCTTACAGTTGAAGTGAAAAGTAAAATATAAGATACAATTTTTCTAGGTATTTTTCAATATCTCCAAACTGTCTACGTATTTTGTGTAAAAGTAAAAAAGGAATCGTATACTAAAATACGTTTAGATATAATGTAAAGCTAAAACGTCAGATTATTTTTTAACTCAGTGGCAACAACCTTCGTTGTAACAAATCGCAGAAGGCGTGGTTTAAGGTGTATAAATCGAGATAACATTGTGAGCAAGGGATTCTGAAATTACTGATCTTGTGGCGTACTACAATGCAATAGAAGCAGCTATAAATTATATATATTAAGAAACTATTATACTTTGCACACACTTTAAAGTGCAATTGTTTCTTAAAAATCCATTTTTTATAAGATTATGAAATTCATTTATATTGGCTTTTTTTTCTGAATTGTTTATTATTTCTATGAAAATTATTTGCTTTTTTTGTTTTATGAATTTATACTATGTTTTCAAAGTGATTAAAGCTACCGTCTTAGGTAAATTCTCTATCAGGGTATCTATGACGTTGACTTCGTGTTAATGATTAGTAACATTGGCAGTGTTTAGTTAAAAATTGAACAAAAGAGTATGTTATATTCCACCGGAGTTCCAAAACTCCTTATAAGAGTACAAGCTATAATTTTTCCTGGTTGTCATCAATATTTTGCACAAGGTATTTTAATTTCACCTAGCTTCATTTATTATTAGCTATTGTTCTGTCTTGGATTTGTGGAGCGAGATTTTTGATTGTTGCCAAAGCCAAAAATGAAAAAAAAAAAAAAGTAGTAACTATAAGGATAACTGATAATAAAATTTAAAAAAATAATTTTGAAGCTGAACTTAAGCAAATGTTGAACTGTGAATTTTGAACTTTTTCGTGGTTTTAAACTTTTCAGACAGTACAGGTTTTTTAGTTTTTCTATGATTCAAATCATCAGTTCTGTCCCTCAGTCAGACCAACGTAAGTCCAAAAATTGCGATTTTCCGTTTATTGTTGCATTGTATGAAGACTCCTTTTCCGCATCGAGCCATGTGAACGTAATTCTAAAAAATAAATTAATTAATTTCAATTTTGTCATTTTGAATTCAAATTATGTTTTTCGCAATCACGGGTGTGTGTGTTTGTATGTAGGGTGTATGTGTGTGTAGGCATGTCTGTTTGTGTCTGTGTGCAAGCGTGAGTGTTGGTAGTTGTGTGTATGAGTGTTTGTGTGCGTGGGGGCGGGGTATGTGTATGTGTGTAGACATGTGTTTGTGTCTGTGTACAGGCATGAATGTGTGAGTAGTTATGTGTATGTGGTGGTGTATCTGTGTAGTTGTGTATGTATGCGCATATGTGTAGCATATGGATGCAACCTGGAGACTGTTTTCGCTATAGGAACAGCATCGTGGGGAACCGGTCGACGGTGATGATGCAGTGGGAGGCGGGGGGAAAAATAAAATGATAGCACACCAAAAGAGTCAAATAAAAGCAATAAACAATCGTGATTGCTCAAAAAAAAAATCCTTTGTAATTATTTACCAGTGCTAAAAGAGAGCGCGTTCCATCCTTTGTATGAGTCAGATAAACATTTTCCCTCTTGGCTTCTAGGTACAGAATTTTTCAGAGTTAACCACGCATGAATTGGCCAGTGCTTCAATAGGGAAGTTGCAACCTATTAAATGTTCATATTTTGGCTATTGGATATTGTTAATTGACCCTCAAAACTAAAAAATTCACCATCGCCGAATTTTAAAACACCGTGGTTGATTTTTAATGAATTTTTAAAAATCCACGCGCAAAAGTGCGCGCTTCTAAAACGTCACGAGCCTACGTCACAGGGCGCGAATGGGCAGCCTTCCGCCGAAGATCCCTTGTTTTCGCTAGGGACATTTTGAGCGCGCTGATATTTTTATTTTTTAGAAATTCAATAATCCTTTTAAACACGCTATGGAGGTCGGATTCGTTAAAGCACAATCTAAATAATCTTCCTCAAGTAATATCAATGATGATATTCGAATATTTATGAGAGGATGAGAGGTTTAATGTTCCAGAAACGCGAGGAGATA
Source organism: Uloborus diversus (assembly GCF_026930045.1). Lineage (NCBI taxonomy): Eukaryota > Metazoa > Arthropoda > Arachnida > Araneae > Uloboridae > Uloborus > Uloborus diversus. The sequence continues at coordinate 158,180,276 of NC_072738.1, forward strand.
AGCCTTTTTCGTTTCGTCTTCCAAGTCGAAAGCACGTTCTTCGGTTTCTCCCATGACATGGGAACCGGTTCGCTAGCGTTTCTTTCCTATCGGAAAGCGCATGACGTCACTTCCTATGCCATTTGACGTCACAAGGGCTTGAACTTTAAAAATTAATTTAAAAAAAACTGCTTATTGTATCGCAAAAATTTTATCACCTATGATGTTCATACATGTTACTCTATCATATAAAAATAAAATTGAAAAATCGAAAACTTCCCTAGTGGCCAATTCAAGGTTTAAAATGCACTAGTAGTGGCCACAGTGAAGTGTGTTTTTAATCTGTGGATCTACAATACTAATTACCTCTCTTGAAACTCAATAAGCGTATTATAGCCCAACTCTTACCTAATTGTCCCATTTTGTAAAAATGCTAGCATTTCAATTTGTTCAATTTTTTATAAATTTTTTTCTCAAACCTCAGATGGTCTATTGGCAGGCACTCCAAAATCTGAAAATTTCAGTAGTGGCCATCTGATATTCTCCCATCCGAAGAATTTACATTACTTACTTTAAGTTCAAGTATTTGATGAATTTATTCATCAAATTGATTTTATGATTAATTCAATGTAATAATGATTAAGGAATCACAGTATCTTTCGAACATTTTTTTAAATTTAAGTAAATTTTATATTTCTTTGAATTATCTTTTTCTTAATGAATAGTTTGTTTTCAAAATTTAAAAATATTGCCTACTTTTTTTAAAAATTCAAACAATTGAGGAAAATTTTAATTTTTTAAAATCTTTAAGGCTTTTTTATTTTTGCACTAATTTAAAAAAAGTTTTTTGATAAACGATCACTATAATCATCTCTAAAAATCTGTGCATTCATTTGCTTATGAGTTTATTAGAAAATTTCTGTGATTAATTAAGTAAAAAATCAAAGATTTTTTTTTTTAAATTTGGTTTTTAAAGGCTTAACATGCTCTAAACATTTGAGTAATTTATAAAGTGCTTATCCAATGCACAGTTTTGTCAAATATGTTATCCCAATTGCAAAAAGTATGACTTTAAAGCTGTATCTTTAATAGAAAAAAATCCTTAGGGTTCTAATGACATGGAAACACAAAAAAAAACCATCATCGAGAAAAAGCAATTTAAAGTTTTTCTTTTGCATAAGAACACATAGCGCGCATGGCCTAAAACCACGCATAACTTTTTAAATATTTGAACTAAAGCAATGAAACTTTTCCCCTGTGTTCAGAATAGTTTTTAGTTTTAAAATAAGCGATAAAATTTTTTTTGATCGTTTCATCATTTTTGAGGTACTGTATCCCCTTAATTCAATATGTTAGTCACATTAAGTATCAATACATTAATTGCAGTATTATTACTCATTTCTTTCTTCAAAGCATATGTTTCCTTAAAGTGACCACTACTGAAGCACTGACCACTACTCTGCCGTGTGCAGGTAAAGGGCAGTAACTGCAAATTTTTCACTTTTCATTTTTTTGCATTTTTTTATCTATTGTACGTTATCTTTATTGTACAAGCTCGCTTTTTTGGTTTCCGCCGAAAAAAAGGCGCGAAAAAGACGTCTAATTCCGACATTTACCTATTGTTAGTACTGAATATACCACACATTTCTTCAAATATCTCGAAAACGCATTTCTGCAGATACTGCCGTTTACCTGCACACGGCAGTACTGGTGTGTTTACCTATGTGTTTTTACAATTCCATTCTTGAAGTTCATTATTTTCTCCAGACGCACGTAAAGTGGGCAACCTCTAAACGCCTACTTTTTCTTGCAGGTGCAGCATGACGCCCGGTGGCCGAAAGAAGCTACCGACGACGTGTGCGGCATCGCCATCGGCGTCTGAGCGTCACTACGTACGTGCAGTGGGTGCGGGCATGTGCAATTTTGGATAACGCGCACTTTGTCGTATCTTGTTGGATACCTACCTAGACCGGAACAATGGATGATTATCAGGAGGTAAGAAATTGCTTGTATAGTAGACCCAGGGACGGATAAAAGGGAGGGGCGATGGGGGTGATTGCCCCTCCCTTAAGGGACTCTCCAGCGGTAATTTTTCAAAAATGAAGTTCAAAAAACGCAAATTTAGACGGTTTCATTGTTAATGGGAGAAGGGAAGTTTTGATTTATGATCCTATCTCGGAAATGTTCCGGAATTAAGTCCAAAACCTTTGTGATCAATGTTTTTTAATCAGTATACATAGTAAAAAGTAAGTAATAAAAATCAATCGCCCCTCCCTTGAAAAATTTCTGAATCCGTCCTTGAGTAGACCTGTCCTGGAGACTGGATAAGGGATAGGATACTACAGGACCCATAAAGATAAAGTGACACTCAGGTCCTGGTAAAAGTTGATGCCCCTCCCACACCAAAACTCACACTTTCAAAGTTGTAGGTTTACTAAAAAAGGGGTGAAAGAAAGAAATTATTCTATTTTGATGCCCCTAAAATTGTGATGCCCAGGGGCGGATCCAGAAATTTTTGTAAGGGGGGGGGGCAAGTTTCAATGGATATCGTTATTATTCCTACGTAAAAAAGTAGCAGTTAAGCAGAGTTGCCCATCATTCCATGCATGAGAGCGTACCCTCCCCCCCCCCAAAGTCAAAAACCATTCAAATTACCTCCCCTCCACCTAAATTTTCAATGCCGCACCCTGAGTCATGGATCATATTTCCTCAAATTTTCATCAAAAGTCACATTTCTTTCGGCAGATATGCTGATCATGTTACCGTAAGCTTTGATTATATGAGATTACATCTATAAATAATAGGAAAAAGCACACATGACACGCACAACATGTGGTTTGAGGGGTAGGAGAACTGGGAAAAAAGTTAAACTCATTTGAGAAATTTGTGCTTTTGAAAATGAACAAAGAAATCAAAATATCAATATCCCAGGAAACAAACTCAGTCAATTCTATGAATTATGACGCGCTAAAAAGATCTACCTTACAGAATTCAGCAAAAAAAAAAAATGTTGACATTGATTCCATGTACTATTTTTTCGGATCTAAAGAATTGAAGTTTAATAATAATCATAATGAAATTCTTCTCACAGGGGGGTCAGCTGGCCCTTTGACCCTCCCCTGAATCCGCCCTTGCAACGGACCTGCTGGACCCGGCGTTAATCAGACCCTGGGATGCTTTTCTCCACAGCACCCCCACCTCTTAACCTTTAGCGTTTGGTTGGACCCTGGGATATAGTGGACACCGGTAAATTGAATTAGCCGCTTTAATGAATCAAATTGTCAAACACAGAATAAAATCCAGCTTTATTGAAATAGTCGCTTCATTGAATCAAGCGCTTTATGGAATTAAAATTGTTTTGAACAAAAGTGATTTACATATGCGGCGGCCGCTGTGCTACTCTAATTGGTTTTGACGAAAGGGAAGGGTTGAGGCAGTTAGAAGCAAAGGGATGTAAGCGCAAAAAAAAAAAAAAAAAAAAAAAAGAATTTTGACATCTTGAATTCAAATTATGTTTTTCGCAATCACAAGTGTGTGTATGTAGGCGTGTGTGTTTGTGTGTGGGGGGGGGGAGTATGTGTGTTCTGTGTAGGCATGTGTGTTTGTGTCTGTGTGCAGGCATGAATGTGTGGATAGTTGTTTGTATGTGTTTGTGTGTGTGCGCATGTGTAGGTGTCTGTATGTATTTGTATGTGTATGTAGGTGTATATGTGTGTGTGTTTGTGTGTATATGTGTGTGTGCGGGTGTGTGTGTAGTTGTGTATGTATGCGCGTCTGTGTAGGATATGGATGCAACCTGGAGACGGCTTTCGCTAGAGGAGCAGCATCGTTTAGAGCCGGTCGACGGTGATGGTGCGGAGGGTGGCGATGGGAAAATAAAATCAAAGGACATCAAAACAGTTAAGTGAGAACAATAAGCAATCGTGATTGCTCAAAAAAAAAAAAAAAAAAAAAAAAGAAAGAGATAATCAGTTTAAGTGGTAGGAGAAAATCTCTTCCGTCTTGGGGTAAGAGGCAGAGATAATACAAGTAGCTCTGGTAGGTGTTGTTTTAGAGCATGATTTATAAAAACGTTTCAATGAAAGACTCCCTAGGACTGGAACTTCAAACGCATTTTACTGAAAACTTGAAAATATCCACTTGTATCCCTTTGCTTCTCACTGCCTCAGTTGATCTTTTTAGTCGTTTAGCAAAATTAACCATATTGATAAACAATTGCAAACACTTATTAAGTAAGAGGTAAGAAATAATTTTTATAGGTCGAAGATGACTAGTTGAATTGTTTTACAGGTCTAGAACGACCAGTAAAAGTGTTGATGTGTTTTCAGTAGTTTAGCTAGGGTGATCACGTTGTTAAGCAATTGCAATTAATATTGGGACATGACCTCAAATTCAAAGCTGTGTTGGGGGACACAAAAAGATATTTTTGGGGATAGAACATACGCATCTATTTAGTTAAGAACTCAGCGGACAGTATAACGACACATGCTAATTGTTGGTTATTGAAATGCGTTTTGATGTTGGATTACGGAAGGAAGGGTCGTGTGTTAAATTAAATGTATGAAATGCTTCGCACCGATATCATCGTATCTTTACAACTGAGCGTACCTAAAGTTGTTCGTCACTGTGAAAGTAGGCAGTATAAACATACGCACAAGAATTTTACTAAGTCATTAATAGAGATTTAACACTGGAAACCTGAGGCAGTAGAAAAAACAAAGTTCTTTTTCTGGAAACTTGGAAAAATGATTTTTGTACAAGTTGTAATTGAATAAACATTAAAAGTGTTAAATATTAAAAAATATATTCAAATTAAATTATTTTTTGGTTTCATTTTAACTGAAAAATACGCAATTCTTTTACAATTGAAAGAATTGGCCTCTCTGTTTCCCCAACTATCAGTAACTTTCTTTGTCCCAAACAACGAAAATTATCCAATTTGTCGAATCATCAATCGAAAGGAAGTTACCATTTTAAAAACTGCAATGGCTTTCATGGCCGGTGTCAATGTTGAAGAAATAATATTTCCGGGCTTATTGACTGTGGTCGAAATGGAAAGGAAAATCCAGACGTTTCGTCAAGTTCTGCGGCTGACATCCTCAGTGCTTAAGTTCGATGCGACTAAAGTCGCATCGAACTCTAGACTCGTATGAGTGCTTAAGATATTCTGTCCCCAAAACTATCTTGAGTGTCCCCCAAATAATCAGTCGCATTGAACTTAACCACTGAGGATTTCAGCCGCAGAGCTTGATAAACGTCTGGATTTTCTTTTCCATTTCGACTTGAAAGCATTCATCTTTTTATTTTTATTTTATTTTAAACCATGTGCGTGTATATATAAACACTTATACATGCATAAATATGTCACATTTTGGGAGTTAATAACTAAACACTTAACTTTGCTTAGATGCATACAAGATACACCCATTTAAAAAGCCAACTTAATTTGTTTATGTAATTAGTTTATTTTTGTTTACTTTTGTGATGCTTTTGTGCCATGTAATAGAACAGAATATTTGGAGTAGATTGAACGGGGCTCATACGAGTCCAGTTCCGTCACGGGCATTTTATTGCATACTCTTCAACTATTTTTTTTTTAAATAATAACTTTGAATGTTCTACTTAATTCTTACGTCAAATCTTTACAGTTGCTGTCAAATATAAAATTTTCTAGCCTGTTTCATTTGTGTTTATGAAACAAAATCTACCAACAAAACTACTCCAAATGTCCTGTGATATCGTGATGAAGGAATATTTTAGCCGTGATATCCTGGTGAAGGACGTAGGTCTTCCACCTCTATGGCTGAACAAAATACACACCAAAATCACAGACAAAACAACCTTTTCCTAAGACCACAACACACTTTATACATTTATTTTACACTACAAAATATAGATTTTTTTTCTGTGAGCTCACGAGTAGCACAGCTTGCTACCCTACCGTCACTCACAGTTCTCCTCCCTGCTCTCCCCAAAAAAGACAACTCTTCCTTCCACCAAAGACAAAGATCTCATGAATCTCTATCTTGGCGCCTCAACACGACTTGAGACGACCCTCAGATCATCATTAATTTACACATCACTGACAGTTAATCTGCCATAAACTAAATCAGTTTCTGTTTTTCCATACTGAAGAGTCAAGGTCAAGAGGGGGGGAAATAGGATACATTACAGTCCCATTCCATCACATGGAATGGTCCTTTTACCACACTAAGTCGTGTTTTGTCATTTATTTACTGTTATCCTCATACATATAATAGCCAGTGATATAGCAACGTCCCTGACGTCACCAGAAATTAAACTAGCACCACGGCGTGATAATTTGATATTATTTTTTGGTAATGTTTGGTAATGTTTGTTTTGGACATGCAGGGAAAGGCTTTATTGGGACGAGGCTGAACTGGATCCGGTCACTTAAGTGTTTTACTGATGAGACTCTCATTTTAGGAGAGGGAAGAAACGAAAAGGGGTCAACAGTGTACGCTATCTACTGGAGTTGAGGGTTAATCCACTGGAGTTACGGTTAAAATTCCAACTATCAAAATATCACTAAACAGGCAATGGCTTCCTTCAAATGTAAAAGTAAATTTTACTCGCCATCTCTTGACAGACGATTTTCTAGTAATTTTCTAAAACTTTTCCACGGGAATTAAGGTTAAAAAAATTGTTCTACTCTTTCAAATTATATTACTCCACTTTAGCATGATATCACGTGAACTCTCTCTTCAATTACATTTTTTTACGTTTCATAAGCATTTCGATGTCAATTCAACTTGAACGACAACCTTCTCGAGTTTTATTTTCGTCACCAATTAAGTGATGACGACAGAGTTTGATTATTATCCAGTGTAATGCGGCTCTAACCGGCACTGCCGCTGGACAGGAGACAAGTCTAAAAATAATAAGTGAGACAGTTGCTGGATCTAATGATGGGCTATCAATAGTTTCGATCCGACGTGACATGTGCATCACCAGCTAGAAGGTCGAGAGGTTTAAGCTCTTCAGACCCGAGGGAAAAAAATCCCTTTTCAAAAATATTATATCTTTGCTGATTATTATCGCTTTGCGACTTCGATTATATAAAAATAATTTATAAAATGAATATTTGATTGAAAAAATGTACCGTTATTTGAACAGATTTTATTTTGGCTTTTGACTTAAAGTAAAGCTAACTTGATTTTAAAAAAAGTCAACAAGTGTTTTTTTCTGTTCCCTTTCTGCAAGTCCTGCTCATCTTCTTGCTTGTGATAGGCTGTCTTGGCGCCTCTTGGAGGCAGCTGTGCGATGAGCAGGATCTTATTGATGAGGATCTAGCGCGTTGGTACCTATTTTGAACCTGGCTTTCCTCCACCTGGGGGATAGGTAACAACAATAAGATTTTGTTGCGTTTGATATCCCCAAAACGAAATCTTTGCATGAAGTTCTTAAAGCTAGATTGTCCTGCTCATCTTCTTGCTAGTATTGGCGCCTCTTGGAGGCAGCTGTGCGATGAGCAGGATCTTATTGATGAGGATCTAGCGCGTTGGTACCTATTTTGAACCTGGCTTTCCTCCACCTGGGGGATAGGTAACAACAATAAGCTTTTGTTGCGTTTGATATCCCCAAAACGAAATCTGTGCATGAAGTTCTTAAAGCTAGATTGTCCTGCTCATCTTCTTGCTTGTATTGGCACCTCTTGGAGGCAGCTGTGCGATGAGCAGGATCTTATTGATGAGGATCTAGCGCGTCGGTACCTTTTGAACCTGGCTTGACTCCCCTTGGGGGATAGGTAACAACAAGATTTTGTTACGTTTGATATCCCCAAAACGAAATCTGTGCATGAAGTTCTTAAAGCTAAATTGTCCTGCTCATCTTCTTGTTTGTATTGGCGCCTCTTGGAGGTAGCTGTGCGATGAGCAGGATCTTATTGATGAGGATCTAGCGCGTCGGTACCTTTTGAACCTGGCTTTCCTCCCCCTGGGGGATAGGTAACAACAAGATTTTGTTAAGTTTGATATCCCCAAAACGAAATCTGTGCATGAAGTTCTTAAAGCTAGATTGTCCTGCTCATCTTCTTGCTTGTATTGGCGCCTCTTGGAGGCAGCTATGCGATGAGCAGGATCTTATTGATGAGGATCTAGCGCGTCGGTACCTTTTGAACCTGGCTTTCCTCCCCCTGGGGGATAGGTAACAACAAGATTTTGTTAAGTTTGATATCCCCAAAACGAAATCTGTGCATGAAGTTCTTAAAGCTAGATTGTCCTGCTCATCTTCTTGCTTGTATTGGCGCCTCTTGGAGGCAGCTATGCGATGAGCAGGATCTTATTGATGAGGATCTAGCGCGTCGGTACCTTTTGAACCTATCTTTCCTCCACCTGGGGGATAGGTAACAACAAGATTTTGTTACGTTTGATATCCCCAAAACGAAATCTGTGCATGAAGTTCTTAAAGCTAGATTGTCCTGCTCATCTTCTTGTTTGTATTGGCGCCTCTTGGAGGTAGCTGTGCGATGAGCAGGATCTTTTTGATGAGGATCTAGCGCATCGGGACCTTTTGAACTTGGTGTAGGCTTTCCACACCAGGGGGATAGGTAACAACAACAAGATTTTGTTACGTTTGATAATCCCCAAAACTAAATCTGTGCTTGAAGTTCTTAAAGCTAGGTTGTATGTTTGAGACCTTCTTAACAAAAAAAAAAAAGTTTTAAAAATTCGAAGTAAAGAGGAAAAATAACATTTAAGGAGGGTCAGCTTTCATTAAGTTTTAATCAACTATTTTTGTCTGAGAAAAATCTTTGAAAAAATATACCTTTGCTGCCATTTACATGTGGTTAATGAATCCAGAATATCTTCAATAGAGTTCACAAGTTTAAACTGAATTTTGAACAAAATTGTATATTTTGTTCAAAACCCTTCCGTTACCCTTAACAAATACGTAATTTATATGCTTAAAATAATTATTTTTTGAAACTAGAGGTAAAATTGTAATGATTGAACACTCCCGTATGTGTTCTATTATTTTTATAGAATTTTCCCTTTTATAGTTTAGTTGAACTTTTGGGGAGAACATGATTACATGAAAATCATGTCGCTAAAAAGTCCTTCCGTTACTGTTTTTCAAATTTGATTAAAAAAAAGTTACCAACAAAAATTTTTTGCCTTTGACTTTTTTAGCAACTTACCATGATGTGTATAAAAGTCTATGCCACACTTTTTGAGCCGCACTTTTCTTCGTTTGTGGTATTATTTTCTTGGAATTTCAGAAAACTTCAGGAATTCTTAAATTGCTCTTTCTGATCCGGAAAAGTTATTTTGTCCTTTTAAGTGCATTATGAAAAATGCTAGGTATTTAAAAAAAAAAAAAATCTGTTATTTGTAAAAACTGTCTTTCCTTTACCGCTGGAATTCACCTTATACATTTAAACGAAGAAATTGCCTATTTGATGATATTTTGATCGTTGAAGACCTTTCACTTCCACAGAGATTCCTGAAAGAAGTACTAAATGGGAAGCTCATGTCTTTGCCATTTAAACAGTTGTCGACGCTTCCAATTTAGAACACCATTTCTTTTCCGCTAACATATTGTTGAATAATTACTTGGCTTTTGCTTTCTGATTTTTTTTCCCGCAGAAAAGTTAAATTCTCATGCTAAGTCAAATGTTTTCCTCTTATTCAAAATCAGTTTAAAAGTGCAATTTCACTGAATGTGCAAGAGAGGGAGAAAAAAAAGGTAAAAAAATTAATTTGATTTTGACATTTTGAATTCAAACTATGTTTTTCGCAATCACGAGTGTGTATCTGTCGGCGTGTGTGTTTGTGTGTATAGGCGTGTGTGTATGTGTGTGTGTGTTTGTGTCTTTGTGCAGGCATGAATGTGTGGGTAGATGTGTGTATGTGTAGGCGTTTGTATGTATGCGTGTGTGTATATGTTTGTGTGTGTGTGGATGTGGTGGTGTGTGTATGTGTGTGCGCGTGTGTATAGTTGTGTATGTATGCGCGTGTGTAGCATATTGACGAAACCTGGAGATGGCTTTCGCTATAGAAGCAACATCGTGAGGAGCCGGTCGACGGTGATGCTGCAGAGGGTGCTGGCGGGAAAATAAAATGATGGGAATTCAAAACAGGCAAATGAAAGCAATAAGCAATCGTGATTGCTCAAAAAAAAAAGGCTTTTTTAATGGGAAAATACTTTAGTTGAACTAATTTTCCATACTGTTTATTTTTTTCATGATATATTTTCATTCCCGTTTTTATTCATAAAATTAATTTTTAAGCATTAACTGTAAAATATGTTATGAAAACAAATTCAGTTCATTGAGGCTAAGGTTCCTGTAAACCTAGATATTGTACCTGTGAATACAAAAAATTAGCGAAACCCTGCTTTATAATAATACAAAAGCTTACTGAAGCTCAAACGCGAAATGAGGCAATAAATGGAAAAAGAGTGATAGCCAAGCCATTCGAGAATGTAATGCACCAATAAATTTTATGATGATCGTATAATGGGTGCGTAAATTGCCCTGATAGGTCTTAAAGATAGAGCAAAAAAAAAAAAAAGGTTTCTTGCAAACTACATCGAAAATTGCCTTTTTAGAATTGGATACCTGTAAGAGTTTTTCTTCAAAATGCATTAGCATTTTGAAATACCTCCGCCACACGTTATAGTAATTTTTTATACGTTAAGTTATGTTTGCATTTGCTTAATCAGGTTTTCCTCAAAACTCAATTTATTTTCTATTTCTTTAGCTCGTTGATTTAATTATTTTTCTTCATATTTTTACGACAGGGGCTCCCAACTTTTTTCAATTCGCGGCACCCGTTGAAGAATTAGCGTTTTCTCACTGCACCTTAGCCTTTTTGTGTTACATTACAGTTGAACTCCCTCAATACGATCACGTTTATTACGAAATCACGTCTAAAACGAACATTTTGTTCGTTAAGTTTAGTTTTCTATCTAATTACATCAAAAATGTCTCGTATAATACGTACATTAAATTAAAAGTTTCGGCTAAGACGAATAAAAATTTCTGACCTCTTTACTTGTTAAATGTTCGAGATTAAATACTGTAATAATCTTTTTTAGAAATTATTCATTTTGTTAGGTAGTAGAAGTCCGATTGTGTAAAGAGAGGAAACTATTAAATATTTTAGATAGAAAATAAAGTCGAAGCATCTGTTTACCTGTGGACATTTCAATTTAATTGAAGATAAAACTATTTATCATCCATTGTAGATTACAATTCCACGATCGTCGATTATCCTTTTCCTTTTTCAGTACTTTCCAGAAACATTCATTTAGAGAAATAGGTGTTTTTTTCCCTGAATGTATGAATAGTTAAATTACAATGTGTGTTGTTGTTACTTATCTCCCTGGTGTAGGAAAGCCTACACCAGGTTCAAAAGGTCCCGATCCTTGTAAATAAGATCCTGCTCATCGCATAGCTGCCTCCATGGGGCGCCAATACAAGCAAAAAGATAAGCAGAACTATAGTAATGTAACAATAGTGTACTAGTACGTAGTAATAATTTTTAGACATACGTGAGCACTTCTTAATTTTTTCACAGTATCATTCATTCACGGTAGTTACTAATAACGGCTAATACGAACAAATTTGGATTTTTGACATTTCGTATTAACCGAGTACAACTGTAAACACATTGATGCGATGGGCATTACGTGGCGGCGTAACAGAGTGCCTCTCCACGCAGTTTCGGAAACCCTGTTCTATGAAACAATAGTTTTGATTTATCTGGGAGTAACATTTTTTCTTATTAGAAGCAATTCGAATTTCAGATTTTCCATTCAAATCAAGTTCTAACTTTACAAAGCCCCTATCTTGGCAATCCTCCGGGAAAATGGTCATTTAGTAAGCATGCAACAGCTCTATATTTCAGTACAAAATGTGTGATAAGGGGCTGCCCACAAGTTATGTCATGCTTTGAGGGAGGGAGGGAGGGGGAGGGAAATTCGTGAAATTTTGACAGTTTGTGACATGGAAGAGGGGGTAACAAGAAATGTGACATCACACATTTTTAATAAGAATAGGTTAGTAAAAAAATAGTGAGACATGTGACAAAAGGGGTAAGGGTATGACGAAGTGTGACATTTTGTGGAAAAAGGGGAAGGTGGATCAAAACAGTTGAAAAAAAAAAAGTGTGTTATTTATGGGCAGGATCTTAATCTGTGTTTTTCTCGAAGAAATCACAAATGTATGTGCGACTTTATATGAAAGACATGTTTGTTAATTACACTTTTTTTTGTCATACATTTGGAAATAAAATTCAGGGCTGTGAAATGCAGGACAAAATGTTTGCTTTTCTATGCAATGATCCACTATTTGTTCCTTAGGAACTGACACTAGGAAATATGATTTTGAAAGCAAAGTGCATAATACGTAGAGCAGGACAGTGGAGATGATCTGCGGAAGTCCATCTCATCTCCAGAGTTGCACAGAGTACATATATCGGAGGAGGAACAACTTTGAATCTCTGTTTGTCAAATTCAAATTCATATAATTTTGGTTAGGGAATCTCCTCAAATTAAATTTTATTTGCCCAACATTTCAATCCATAATTTTTAAGGTGTTACAGTACCTCAAAAATGATGAAACGATCCAAAAATTTTTTATTGCTTATTTCAAAACAAAAAACTATTCTGAACACAGGTTTGAACACAGTTCTGAACACAGGTTCTGAACACAGGAATCTCTGTTTGTCAAATTCAAATTAATATAACTCAAAATATATTAATATAATATAACTCAAATTAATATAACTTTGTTTTGAATAGTAACTAATTCAAAACAAAAAACTATTCTGAACACAGGTTTGAACACAGTTCTGAACACAGGTTCTGAACACAGGAATCTCTGTTTGTCAAATTCAAATTAATATAACTCAAAATATATTAATATAATATAACTCAAATTAATATAACTTTGTTTTGAATAGTAACTAATTCAAAACAAAAAACTATTCTGAACACAGGTTTGAACACAGTTCTGAACACAGGTTCTGAACACAGGAATCTCTGTTTGTCAAATTCAAATTAATATAACTCAAAATATATTAATATAATATAACTCAAATTAATATAACTTTGTTTTGAATAGTAACTAATTCAAAACAAAAAACTATTCTGAACACAGGTTTGAACACAGTTCTGAACACAGGTTCTGAACACAGGAATCTCTGTTTGTCAAATTCAAATTAATATAACTCAAAATATATTAATATAATATAACTCAAATTAATATAACTTTGTTTTGAATAGTAACTAATTCAAAACAAAAAACTATTCTGAACACAGGTTTGAACACAGTTCTGAACACAGGTTCTGAACACAGGAATCTCTGTTTGTCAAATTCAAATTAATATAACTCAAAATATATTAATATAATATAACTCAAATTAATATAACTTTGTTTTGAATAGTAACTAATTCAAAACAAAAAACTATTCTGAACACAGGTTTGAACACAGTTCTGAACACAGGTTCTGAACACAGGAATCTCTGTTTGTCAAATTCAAATTAATATAACTCAAAATATATTAATATAATATAACTCAAATTAATATAACTTTGTTTTGAATAGTAACTAATTCAAAACAAAAAACTATTCTGAACACAGGTTTGAACACAGTTCTGAACACAGGTTCTGAACACAGGAATCTCTGTTTGTCAAATTCAAATTAATATAACTCAAAATATATTAATATAATATAACTCAAATTAATATAACTTTGTTTTGAATAGTAACTAATTCAAAACAAAAAACTATTCTGAACACAGGTTTGAACACAGTTCTGAACACAGGTTCTGAACACAGGAATCTCTGTTTGTCAAATTCAAATTAATATAACTCAAAATATATTAATATAATATAACTCAAATTAATATAACTTTGTTTTGAATAGTAACTAATTCAAAACAAAAAACTATTCTGAACACAGGTTTGAACACAGTTCTGAACACAGGTTCTGAACACAGGAATCTCTGTTTGTCAAATTCAAATTAATATAACTCAAAATATATTAATATAATATAACTCAAATTAATATAACTTTGTTTTGAATAGTAACTAATTCAAAACAAAAAACTATTCTGAACACAGGTTTGAACACAGTTCTGAACACAGGTTCTGAACACAGGAATCTCTGTTTGTCAAATTCAAATTAATATAATTTTGGTTAGGGAATCTCCTCAAATTAAATTTTATTTGCCCAACATTCAATCCATAATTTTTAAGGGGTTACAGTACCTCAAAAATGTTGAAACGATCAAAAAAATTTTTTATTGCTTATTTCAAAACAAAAAAACTATTCTGAACACTGGGGAAAAGTTTCAATGCTTTAGTTCAAATATTTAAAAAGTTGTGCGTGGTTTTAGGCCATGCGCGCTATGTGTTCTTATGC
>NC_072738.1:158194747-158305779 GCF_026930045.1 Uloborus diversus
AAGTTAAAGTAGGAGTTGTAGCGACAGATCGTTTTTTGCGTGTTTGAATGATGTCTGACACACAAAGGAAGAATTACAGGGAGATTATGTGGGAGAGAGGGAGAAAAAAAAAGTCACTAGCTTGGTGGGAAACATGATTTAGGAAGTACGGAAGGGAGAATGACAGACTTCTAAAGAAATTATGGAAAGGTAAAAGTAATAATGCGTTTGCAATATTCAGAGTGTTCTCAGGAAGGAAGAGGTAGACCCCCTTTTGAAAAGGACAGGCCGACTCATCCGACATTTTGGTTCCAAGACAGCTTTGGATTCAACCCTTGTTTCTAATATTTATAAATACGTTATAATAGTCGCTGGTTACTAAGTCGTGAATCAATTGATGGTAAGTTGAGTAAAATGACACCTAAGGTGAATCTAGAAAGTTAACCTAATTTACAAATTCAACAAGAGTGTATCGGGCAATATTTACTGTAATGAACCTTATTTTCACACCTTATTTGTTTTTACTTAATCTTCTTCCCCGTTTACAGAATACAATAATCAAACATCAATCATCTAAAGCAGAGGTTCCCAACCGGTGGTTCACGAACCCCCAGGGGTTCGCGAGGTGCAGGAAGGGGGTTCGCGAAAATTTCGGTGCAATGGCGGATTTTTCCTAGTTTGGTAAAAAATTATAAAATATTCAATTTACACACATAGTTACTAAATTTTTTTTTAATTTGAAAACGCGCCAGACTCTTGTATTAAGCTCAAAAAAAAAAAAAAATCTTTCAGCGGTTTTATAATCTTGGTTCAAAAGAAATTTTCTGATTTTTTTTTTCGATAGACAACAAAAAGAGATATCCTTCCTCCTTTATTGCGAGGCGCCATGCAGAAACGTTGTATTAAGCTGTGGCGGGGATCACGATGACCTTAAAAAGGCGCCATCGCGTGGAGTCAATCAAACAATATACATAATATACATATGTCGAAAAAAATAAAGAATTCTCAAACAATGCATCATAGGGGTATTATTTCTAATCTGGTTGAAATATAACTCGGGAATTTCCGTCGAATTCAGTCATCGAATAGCAGACATGACAGCAAAAGGCTCCAAACTTAAAATTTATTACTGGATTTTACCCATCTGTTCGTTTTCAAAAATATGTAACATCAGCATGCTCATAGTTCTGGGGAAATAGTTGTTAACAGACGTATTTAGAGATACTTTAGAGATGCTTGAAAACAAGTGATTTTGTTTGCAATTGGTTTTGCTACGTGAACTTGCTACTCTGTTTGTGAAGTTATAATCGTGTTGGTTATTTTTATGATTTAATAACTTTCTGCTGTTATGGATCGATGGTTGAAAACTGGTAGTTTGGTTGAGCGACAAATGGACAAGCAGTCAATCGATCAACCCTCAACATCAGCAGTAACTTTCGAATCAACACAGGATATTGAAATAGATAGCTGTAATGAACTGCCGCCTAACCCGACTAAACAGAAAAGTGAACTAGGGGAGGAAAAAAGGAAAAAGCGAAAATATGACAGTGACTATTTACAAATGGGCTTTTATTTTACTGGAGAAGAGTCTGAACCTAGACCGCTTTGTCTTCTCTGCAACGAAGTTCTAGCGAACAGCAGTTTGAAACCGTCACTTCTGAGAAGACACCTCGAAACAAAGTATCCAACACACAAGGACAAACCTATCGAATATTTTAAAAGAAAATTGGAATATAATAAAAAGTAGTAGAGTCTCTACGTTCCTGTTAGAATCCAACGAAGGTAGTAAAATGGCCCTTGAAGCTTCATATCGAGTCAGTTATAGAATTGCAAGATCTGGACAGTCACATACAATTGCAGAAAATTTAATTGGACCGTGTGCTAAAGATATTGCTAAGTGTATGCTGTGAGAAAAGTCAGCAAAAAAAATTGACCTGGTTCCGCTATCAAACAACACAGCATCACGCAGAATTACTGATTTGGCAAGTAATGTGAAGAAAGAACTTGTGAATAGAATAAAAGAGAATAATTTTGCGATCTAGCTTGATGAATCGACTGATGTAGCAAACGCTGCAATATTACTTGTCTATGTTAGGTATATTTTTAACGATGCAATTAAAGAAGATGTACTATTTGCAAAACCTTTGAAAACCAACACAACTGGAGAAGCAATTTTCGAACTGGTCAACAGTTACTTCGAAGAAAATGGAATAGATTGGTCTTTGTGTGTGGGTGTGTGCACGGATGGTGCAAAATCAATGACAGGAAAATTTGTTGGCTTTGTGGTGCGAGTAAAGAAGATCAACGAGAAAATTGAATGGACTCATTGCTGCATTCATAGACAAGCATTAGCATGTAAGCGTATTCCCGCAGAATTATCCGCTACTTTGAATGATGCGGTAAAAATTGTAAATTTCATAAAATCACGTGCCACAAACTGCCGTCTATTTCACGCGCTTTGTGAGGAATTGAGAAGCCTTCATGTTACTTTACTTCTTCACACAGAAGTTAGATGGCTTTCCCGTGGCAAAATTTTGACACGCTTATTTGAATTGAAGTCAGAAGTCCAAGCATTTTTTGTTGATCATCCATTTCACTTGTCCACTTGCATATTCGATCCTCTTTGGATGCAAAGGCTTGCATATTTAGCTGACATATTTTCAAAATTAAATGAATTAAATCTCTCCTTGCAAGGTGCAGTTGTTAATATTTTCGTTGTATATGATAAAATTGAAGCTATGGTAAAAAAATTGAATTTCTGGATCCAATGCCTGGAAATGGGTGAGTTTTCTTGTTTCACTTCTCTTAGTAGTTTTTTATCAGAAAACTCAATGAAACTTGATGAAAGCGTTAAAAGAAATGTATGTGAACATCTGCAACATCTTGAATAACTTTTGACGAGTATTTTCCTAATAGGCGTAACGTCCCTCTCTCAAACAACTGGATACGCAATCCTTTTGAAGGAAATCCATGCTTAGAGAACACCCTGACATTTCCTGAAAAGGAAATGCTCATCGAGTTATCCTGTGATAATTCATTGAAAACTACCTTTAAAGAGCTCTCCTTAATTGACTTCTGGCTCAGTGTAAGAAATGACTATACCGTTTTGTCCAAAAAAGCAATTCGAATTTTATAACCATTTTGTACAACATAAAGTACAAAAAAGCATAAAAACATAAACAGTGGTAAACATAAAGTACAGTGCGAGAAAGGATTTTCCTCCTATACTTATCTCAAAGATAAATACCGAAGCAGATTGAATGCAGAGCCTGATTTAAGACTCAAACTGTCAGACATTGAACCAAACTTTCAGTTTCTTTGTTCCGTCAAACAGCCACAAATATCGCATTAAGGATTTTTTCCCCAATTTAAAGTATGCTTAAAAAAAATAGTTGGTTTATAAAACTTCTTGTTTATAATCTTTCTTGTAGATGTAGTTTTAACTTTTTATTAATGTTTGCACTTAATGATATTTTACAATTATATTTTTGTTTATTGCAATCAAATGCTGCAAAAAAATGGAAAGCAAACATGCTGTTTTTTTATTGTTTCTTACATGTTACTAATTTCAACATCAGGGGGTTCGCGAACTTTTTTGCCTGTTCCAAGGGGTTCGCAAAGAGAAAAGGGTTGGGAGCCGCTGATCTAAAGCTTGGACACAAGTTTCCTGCAACGAGGCTTTGTGCAAATACTAATTTTGTCGCCCGACGATTTTGGAACCAAAATGTCAGATAAGTCATCTCCCCTTATATAGGGGGCTTAGGAAGAGGTAAAGGTGATTCTAATAATGAGTTATGCGTAAAATTAATTCGCAGATATAATCAGGGGCACAACCGGGAGTTTTGGGACTAAACCAAATTTTAGAAACCTTGATATCAAGCAACATTGCGAAACCTAACGTGTTATTTATCTATGTTTAGGTTAAAGTGAATAATTTAGTTATTTCATAGAATAACTAGGTATTTCACGATATAATTAGACAAGTCAGTTAAGGTTTGTAATAGAAGAGACATTTAATTTTTTGCCTAGTTATTCTATGAAACAACTTTGAAATTGTTTTTTTCTTTACCGACCTATCATTAATTCTCCATGAAAATTTTCATATTTTACTTAGTTATTCTATGAAATAACCAATGGTTGACCATAAAAGTAAAATACATAATTTTAAAATTATTTTATAAATTATTTGATCATGAATAGCTAAAATAATAAAAATTGAAAAATAAAAAGAAAAACCAGATGATATAATTTATTAGCGCTGAAAAATGTATTAAATCCACCGTCTAAATTATACGTTTTAGAGTAACGGAAAGGAGCCTGCAAGCACACACGTCACTGCAAAGCAGCCAGAATTACGACCCCTCTAGGGAACAGGCCAACCTGGCTGACATTTTGGTTCCAAGCCAGCTTTGGATAAAGCCTTGTTTCAAGTATTTTTTATTATAGTCGCTCGTAGCAATGTCGTAAACCAATTGATGATAAGTTGAGTAAATTGTCCCATTAGGAAAATCTAGAAGGAACATATTTTTCTCAAATTCAATAACATAGGAATTCAATAGTCAATTACAGGAATTATCAGGAGATATTTCCTGTAATTGACTTCATTTTAATACCTTACTAGGTTTTAAATATGAACTAAAATATTTTCTCCGTATTAACACAATAAAATAATCACAAAGTTTTTACACAATACATCTATATTGCCGTGTGCAGGTAAAGGGCAGTAACTGCAAATTTTTCATTTTTCATTTTTTTGCATTTTTGTCCTCTATTGTACGTTATCTTTATAGTACAAGCTCGCTTATTTGGTTTCCGCAGAAAAAAAAAAGACTCGAAAAAAAGGTCTAATTCCATCATTTTCCTATTGTTAGCATTGAAATCACCACGCATTTCTTCGAATATCTCGAAAACTCATTTCTGCAGATACTGCCGTTTACCTGCACACGACAGTATAGCTTAGCAACCAGTTTTCTGCAACGTGGTTTCCGTACACATAATGTTTTCACGCATACAAATTTGGAACCAAAATATCAGATAAATCAGCTCCTCTTTAAAGTGGCCTTAGCCAGAATCTGTTAGAACTTCCGAGTTCCGTATATTATACTTTAACGATCAAGTAATCCTTATTCGATAGAATGCCTAGATAAAACAAAAATTTTACATACTTCAGCTAACTGGGCTAATCTAACCTGGCAGCATTGCAGCCAACGCATATCCTAAGGCATTATGGCACCAAACTCCGCCTCTGGGAGAAAACGCTGCTTACACCACTGGACATAACTGTAAAAAATGTGTCGAAGTTCTGTTTTTATTCGCATATGTTTCATCAAAAATACTATTTCGCATTAAGTTACCGCCCTTAAGCCAGAGCTAATGCAGAACTACATGCGCAATTTAACGGCAGACCAGTTACCCCTCCAAAGACAGCAGTTTCGTTTTTTTTTTTTTTTTTTTTTTTTTTGTGGACTCGTCAGTCTAGACAAGTGAATAACCGAGCTGGAGGCAGATGTCATCTAATTAAAGATGAGAGTACGAAAAAAACCCGAAAAGTAAATTTATCTCACCACCTGACGTTAAATTGTGTGTAAAAACACTACTATATAAATATAAATAAATATCGGACCCAGAAAGTTCGAAAATATTTTTAAGTTAGTTTTACCAATTCAGGTAAATATTAGCAAGTTTCTGACATTTCGAAGGGGGGTCATTCCATGCGAAATGAGCAAATCAGCTGTGGCTGACATGTCACAGATTTCAATGAAAATTTTTATTTAGGTAAACCATGCATATCTATGAGGAAATGCAAAGTATGGAAGTTTAAAAACTGTATGTTGCTTTGTTATTGACATTAGAAGTTGATGCCTACGCTAAGCCTAAATTTTCGGAGTTCATTGCTGCCAGTTTGAGACTCAATAACTCCATAAGTTATAAACGTACACTTAAAAAATAAATATTCCCGCATTCTATAAACAAATTTCTATTGGGAAAAAACAAAGTAAAATTTATTCGGATCTTTTTTTGAATCTGAGATATTAACAAATATTGAAATTTTCCCAATTTACTTCAGATTTCAAATCACTCTTCTAGCTCTTTTAATGAAAATATAAGAGTAAAAATGATTCAGATTGAAAAACTATCTATAACTAACTATCTGCTCTAATTTAGTTATTGTTTATGAATTTCTTGATGACGAAATCGTACTTTAAAAAATCGAAAATTTCATTTTTTCCTCTATTTCAGATGTTTTTTTGAAGATGAGGGAATGCTCTAAATTTACTCAAGTTTTTTTACGTAATATATTGAAGTGTCTTTTAGATGCTATTAAATTTTAATCATTGGTATCAGCGTATTTTTGTTACTAGAGTAATTTAAACTTAGGCAAAATTTCATTTGTTAGTTCTTTTTATTGTAAGTTTAGCAAAACTAACCATTTCTTTCGTGTTTCATTTTCTCAAAAGCATGTTTATGAAGTATTTGCTAAAATGTACATTTTTTAAAAATCGAAATAAATGTTAGATATACTTGCTTTTGCATCATTGAGTCGTTTATCTAGTGTTTTGAATTCTCGTAATTTCACATAAGAGTCAATCCATACAGGTTCCATACAGTATAAACTATTCATTCTCATGTTCAAATAGTTCTAAGTTATAAAATTAAAGTAATTATTTTGAAAATTACAATATGTTTTTTCAGTATAATGTATTATATAGCGCACAATATATGTAATTTAAGAAGGTGCAATGAAGTTTTCAGACTTTTTATTTATGTTTTAGTGTGTGAATAGATTAGCAAAATTGCTCAATTTCAAAGACCTGTATCTTTTTTACAAATCAAATACAAAAAACAATATGTATAACATGCATAGTACTTGAATGGAATATTCAATTGGCCACGAAATTTTATTTTTAATTCCATCCCCTTTTGGTTTACATGGGTCTAAAAATGTCCTTTTTGTCATTTTTCCGATTTTTGAGGGGCTGTAATCTATAAAACGTGCACAAACACACAGCAACAGTTACATATTCTTTTTAGCATGGTTCCAGTGATTAGTTTTTGCGTATTTCATTTTGTGTTTCCGTCCCCTACGCGAGTTATCTCCCTTTGAAATGAGTAAAATTTTTACATTAGACCCTGAACTTTAACCTGTTGCCGTTATTTTAATTATTAACTTACAGCTACGTAACTCAGCATGTAAGACTATCAATTTATGCACTTTAACATCAAAGCGTTAAAGTAATTGTCATAAATGTAATTCAAATAGATTTTGGCCAAAATGCAAAGATATAAAAGTACCATTTTTGACTACGACAAATCATTTTTGATGACCTCTAAAAAATCAAAGGTCCAGTTGAGAGAAAAAATAAAAGTGGTTTTAAACATTTTTCATATCCAGCTTTTAGGGATATGAATTTCAAAAAAATTAAAAATGGTTGAGCGCACAAATCCATCGAACCTGTATGGATTGGCCCATAAAACACAAAGAAAATGCTATTGTTCTGAATTTTATTTTACGTTTGGAAATCAAAAACCAATTTCGAGTTTCTTCAAGCAAATAGTAGAAACACAGCTCTATATTCTTGTAAAATTTTGAAGTTGTCTGAATTTTCCCTCATTTAAATTTTTGTGTGTATGTGAAGGGGAAAATCATTTTACAAAATGGCACTAAGTTTTAAACTGATTTTGAAGACAAAGAAGTTAAAATACAACTTCAAAAGTAAGGTATTTCTCTTATGATACTTTAGCACATTATTGGGTATTAATTTCATCAAAGCTAATGCATTCCTTAAAGATTGGGATTAAAAAAATAAAATGCTTAATTATGAGAAAATTGAAATATTTTCAGTTTTTGAAACTCGGTTAAAAGTTAACTATAATAACTTTGAAAATTTTACTGACATCAGATTAATTACCCTACTCCATTGATTGCAACAACATTTAACTTTTATGTTTTCATTAAATAGTTAATAAGATACAAGCCTTCAAAAATGCAACATTTAACATTTATGAGAATGCTGTTCAATTTGACCAATTTTCAATCGCATGTAACTATTCAAATAAAAAATTTTAAGCAAAAATATTTTAGATATTTTTATATAGGCATAAAAGGAACCTGTATACCAAATTTCATAAAAATCTGTTACCATGCGGCCACCACTTTTTTGCGAATTTTGCTCATTTCGTATGGAATGACCCAGGGGTATGTCTGTACATAATGTAATAAAGAATGGATAGAGCAGCAAGCATGTACTATTTTCTACATGCTTTTAAAACTTAACGAAATTATTTCATTACTTTAATTAAAGTTCAGTTTTGTGAGAAATAGTTTAATATCGTTGAACTGCATTAAGTTTATGAGATAGTACACATTTATTCCCAATCACAATTGTATTCAGAGATGCATTTAGTTTCAATAAAAACTATAAAGTACATAAAATTTAGTAACGTCACATTTTATTATAGAATATGTTTAGTATTTTTATCTTATCAGATCATTTGAATCAATTGGATTGTATATCAGACCATGTTAAAATTCATTAGAAAGTCTTACTTACTACGACTCAAGGTTGCATTCGGCAATGCAATAAACTTTATTCAAATAGAATTCTTTTCGATCGTGCAATCTGTTGAATTTAATTTCAGAAAACATATTAGTGTTTTTTTAATACTATTTAATGCGATCATAGTTTTACAGAAATTGTATTTATTTTTATTATGCACTCGACACTTTGAATGTACGAATGAATGTGTTGAGTTGCATAAGACGATACGTGATATTTCATCAAATTTTATTAGAAACTAGTTGAGTTTTGTTGGAAACTAAATCAAACGCTTTTCCTCTGATGACCTCAGTCCGTTTCCCCTCAAGACAGCCGTAGAAGTGACTTTTAATTCATAGTACCTCATGGTTCAAGTTGAACAAACTCTGCAGAGTTTTAAATTTGCTCCCAGCTCAGATTTAAATAACATCTCAATTACCACGCTGCATTTTAAATTTGACGTAAAAATAAACACGAAAGAAAGCTCCGTAATTATGAAAGATGGTATTAGCTCAAAATAGAGACGTTTGCATAAAGCACAACAACTCCGTTGCCCAAAGCTGGCGGAGGAATTTCAAATCCATTGTTTGCATTTTTGCATTCACCCCTTTTGTCTAACAGCGTGCGATTCAGGCTGGCGAGACTGGTTTTCTTCCTAACTAGCTCCGACTGCAAAAGCATGAAAAGAAGATGAAGAAAAATCCCGCCGTTAATGAATTTCCAGCGTAGAATGCGCTGTGGAATGCGGCGAGGAAGAAGGTCGATCCATTCCAGTTTAATTCTTACTTCACTGTTGGAACCCGAATCAAGGGAAACTGGAGGTTGGAAAAGCAAAAGGAAGTGATCTTTCTCAGAGATTGCGTTAACATGTAAAATCTTGAATTCAAAAGCAGAAGTTTTTTTGTTTATCAAACTTATTTAATGCATATTGACTTGAGTAGCTTATCAGTTATAAGCTTATGAACGCACACAGAAGCAGAATATAGACCTTTAAAATGATTATTTGCAAGAAAGCGAAAATCCTGATAAAGGTCACCCAACAAAGCAAACAGATTTCTTTTTAGTTAGTCTAAACAATAAATTATTTTCAAATAAAACGAGCTGATGTGTGCATCACATGACTTCCTTTTACACCAATTTAATGTTATTTCCCTATTATTGCAATTTTAATGTGATTCTTTCTCTAACTATCTAAATATCACCAACAATGGCCACATTGAAACCAGAATTTAAAAAAAAAAATTAAAAAAAAAACGCCAAATTTGTCGCCAAGTTGGCGACAAAACTTGGAGACCAAAAGACTGGCGATATATCGCCAAGTGTCCGCAAATTATAGCACCACTTGAGTTTGCATCGAAATTAACGATGAATTCCCCTCAAAAAGGTGCAAAAGATCCCTTTAGAAACACCCGAATGCAGCCAAAAAAAAAAGAGGGTGCACAACTAGACCCCAATAGGAGTCTACGTACCAAATTTCAACTTTCTAGGACATACCGTTCTTGAGTTATGTGACATATATACACGCATACGCACATACATACATACAGACGTCACGAGAAAACTCGTTTTAATTAACTCGAGAAACTTCAAAATGGATATTTCGGGCGTCTATACGTTCTTAGGTACGTATGTACGTGTGGTCGGGTCGAAAAAAAAAAACTCAACATTCATTTGGGGGTGAGCAAAATGGAAATTAAGGCCGATTTTTGAATGAAATTTTTTTTCGCGAATACAATACTTCTTTTTTTGTAAAAGGAAGTAAAAAGAACAGACTTCAAAAAACAAAGACGAACTAAAAAGTAAAAAATAATTAGCCATACTTGCATACGATTTCCTACCCAAAAGTATTAATCAAATTTCTTTTTCAATTCCAGTACAAAAAGTAACTAAAGTAAACATTTAATTATAAAATAAACATTGATTTTAACAACTATACGATGAATTATTTTGATACCTAACTAATTACATACGATCTCTTAATTTTTAATAACCATTCGAGGCAGTGAGAAGCAAAGGGATGTAAGTGGCAAAATTAAAATTTTGGAGATATCCAGTACACATGGTCGGTAAAGGTGAACCTCTCCTCTGTCTTGGGGCAAGAGATGGTACTAGTAGCCCTGGTAGGTGCTGCTATTCAGTATGATTTAGAAAATTTAGAAAAAAAATTCAATGAAGGCCTACCTAGGATGTTATCTTTAAACGCGTTTTATTCAAAACTTGAAAATGTCCACTTACATCCATTTGCTTCTCACTGCCTCATTTCAAGTTGAAACCTCCTATAAACTACTACCTAACGTAACCATGGAGGTAAACTGAGTAGGTTTAGTTTTAAAGATTAAGTTCGCGTTTTTTTAAATTAGTGTTTGACTCAGGATTTGGTGGGCCCCTTTTAGCACCTGGACCCTGATTAGTTCACACGCAACAGGTAGGCAACCTTACTTTAACGCTTTCATTACAGCTTTTACTCTTCATTTATGACAACAATTTTTGCAAACTCGATGAGGGTAAATTATTCAATTTTGGGCACTTTTTGGCCTCTGGAAACCTTGCTTAGGGACCGGAAAAAGGTAAGCAACTTTACTTTAGCGTTTTATTTACAGCTTTTACTCTTCATTTATGACAAAAATTTCCGGAAACTCGATGAGGGGTAAATTATCTTCCCCATTGAAAACCTTTTATCCCCTGACAACAATGATTAGGGAACCGAAAAAGGTAGACAACCTTAGTTTAGCGTTTTGTTGAGCAATCACGATTGCTTATTGTTCTCACTTGACTGTTTTTGGCGTTCCTAGGATTTTATTTTCCCACCAGCACCCTCTGCCAGCACCTCCGTCGCGTCGACCGGCCTCACGATGCTGACCCTCTTGCGAAAACCGTTTCCAGGTTGCGTCCATATCCTACACACACACGCATATACACACTCATGCCTGCGGCACAGACACAAACACACACTCCTGCACACACACATACTCATGCCTGCGCACAGACACAAACACATATGCCTACACACACACACACACACATGCGCCTACACAAACACACACGCGCATTCATATACACACACGCTTGTGATTGCGAAAAACATAATTTGAATTCAAGATGCCAAAACTTCTAATTAATTTTTTTTTTTTTTAGTCTTCATTTATGATAACGATTTTCGGAAACTCGATGAGGGTAAATTACTCATTTTTATGCACCTTTCAACCCCTGGCAACCCTGATTAGTTGACGTGAAAGAGGTAGAAATTCTTACTTTCACGTTTTATTTACAACTTTTACTCTTCATCTATGGTAACAATTTTAGGAAACTCTGAGGGAAGGTCAAGCCTAGGGGGATCTAGTACTAGATGCTCCATATAATGTTTTACCATGTGACTGACATAATCTTTCGTTCGAACTGAGAAAAACCAAAGCATTCAGGCTTCATATCCTTTCGTCTAAATACATTACGTTCAAACGTTGAATTTCAGTGGAAAACGAAATGAAATAAAAGATTCCAATCCTATTTTCATTTAGTACAAGCAAACAAAGTATACCGAAGTCTAATTTTAAGGACTAAAGTGTGATTTTATGAAATACCGCTTGTCTCAAATAACTTCCTCTTTATAATTAAAACAAATCTAAGAAGCAATCAAAATCAAAGAAGATATAAGACCCCCACCCCACCTTCGAAGAATCCATTCTTTAAATAACTTCTGAAACTTCTTCTTGAAACTTGGGCCTGTTGATAAATTAAAATTTTGCAAATCTTGAGTTATCATATTTTCTTGGATGGTTTTATGGCGAAAAAATATTATGAGCGAAAGTTAATCTTTACCACTGCTTTTATATCATTGTAGAAATGCCGTATTGTCTTGAGTTAGAGTTTGAATGATGGTTAATCTCTCAGAATCCTTGAAATTCTTGGAAGAATTTTAAATATTTTGTGTCAAAAAGTAGAGTTGAATTTTAACATAAAGATTTATGATTTCTTTTGTATTAGAATTTCAAAGGAATAAGAAAGTGCTACATAACATTTAACAACCAATCCCAAAGTGGATAGCGACGATAATAACTTCAAAACAACCTGAGACATCAGGTTTTTGTCAGTCATATAAATAAGCAATTTTGATGGTTCTAAATTTTAAATCTAACTTATTTCCTTTTCATCACTTTGTGTATTTGAAACAAACCTTAAAAGAAATTCCTTTAAAATGTTTTTTTATTTTGCTGAATAATATAAATTCGTGTCTTCACAGAAACTTGGTTATAATCGGTCGTGAAAAACTTCAATAATGGCGAGGGATCACGAATGAAAAGATATTTGGGTCATTCCATACGAAATGAGCAAAATTCACAAAAAAGTGGTGGCCGCATGGTAACAGATTTTTATGAAATTTGGTATACAGGTTCCTTTTATGCCTGTATAAAAATATCTAAAATATTTTTGCTTAATATTTTTTATTTGAATAGTTACATGCGATTGAAAGTTGGTCAAACTAAACAGCATTCTCATTAATGCTAAATGTTGCACTTTGAAGGCTTGTATCTTATTAACTATTTAATGAAAACATAAAAGTTATATGTTGTTGCAATCTACGGAGTAGAGTAATTAATCTGATATCAGTAAAATTTTCAAAGTTATTATAGTTGACTTTTAACCGAGTTTCAAAAACTGAAAATATTTCAGTTTTCTCATAATTAAGCATTTTATTTTTCAATCTCAATCTTTAAGGAATGCATTAGCTTTGCTGAAATTAATACCCAATAATGTGCTTAGTATCATAAAAAAAATACCTTACTTTTGAAGTTGTATTTTAATTCCTTTGTCTTCAAAATCAGTTTTAAACTTAGTGACATTTTGTAAAATGATGATTTTCTCCTTCACATAAACACAAAAATTCAAATGAGGGAAAATTCAGACAACTTTAAAAATTTTCAAGAATATAGAGCTGTGTTTCTACTATTTGCTTGAAGAAACTCGAAATTGGTTTTCAATTTCCAATTTTAAAATAAAATTCAGAAAAATAGCATTTTCTTTGTGTTTTACGGGTCATCCATACAGGTTTGACGAATGCGTGCGCTCGACAATTTTAAATTTTTTTTTTGAAATTCATATCCCTTAAAGCTGCATATGAAAGATGTTTAAAACTACTTTTATTTTTTCTCCCAACTGGACCTTTGATTTTTTATTAGAGGTCATCAAAAGGGATTTTCGTAGTCAAAAAGGGGACTTTTTGCATTTTGGCCAAAATCTATTTGAATTACATTTATGATAGTTAATTTAAAGCTTTGATGTTAAAGTGCATAAGTTGATAATCTTACATGCTGAGTTACGTAGCTGTAAGTTAATAATTAAAGTAATGGCAACAGGTTGAAGTCCAAGGTCAAATGTAAAAGTTTTACTCATTTCAAAGAGGGATAACTCGCTTAGGGGACGGAAACACAAAATGAAATACGGCAAAAACTAATTACTGAAACCATGCTAAAAAGAATATGGAACTGTTGCTGTGTGTTTGTGTACCTTTTATAGATTATAGCCCCTCAAAAATCGGAAAAATGACATTTTTAGACACCTGTAAACCAAAAGGGGATGAAGTGTATTTCGTCAAATATCTTATTCATGAATAAAACAAATTTCCTCAAACTCATAGCCCAATCTCAAATGCTATTGTGAATTAGACGAGATGGTCCTCTGCCCATATCTTTAAACTTAGTATGTTCTCTAAGAGCTATTTTTTTCCCTATATCACGAATGGAGAGGAAAATTCAACACAATAATTAAGGAAACATTTCAGCATGTACTTCATAAACATACTTTTGAGAAAATGAAACACGAAAGAAATGGTTAGTTTTGCTAAACTTACAATAAAAAGAAGTAACTAATGAAATTTTACCTTAGTTCAAGTTACTCTAGCAACAAAAATACGCTGATACCAATGATTAAAATTTAGTAGCATCTAAAAGACACTGCAATGTGTTACGTTAAAAAAAATTGAGTAAATTTAGAGCATTCCCTCATCTTCAAAAAAACATCTGAAATAGAGGGAAAAAATGAAATTTTCGGAAAATTTTGATTTTTTAAAGTACGATTTCGTCATCAAGAAATTCATAAACAATTACAAAATTAGAGCAGATAGTCAGTTATAGATAGTTTTTCAATCCTGAATGATTTTTACTGTTATTTTTTCATTAAAAGAGCTGGAAGAGTGAATTGAAATCTGAAGTAAATTGGCAAAATTTCAATCTTTGTTAATATCTCAGATTCAAAAAATGATCCTAATAAATTTTACTTTGCTATTTCCCAATAGAGATTTGTTTATAGAATATGGAGATATTTATTTTTCAAGTGTACGTTTATAACTTATGGAGTTATTGAGTCACAAACTGTCCGCCATGAACTCTGAAAATTTAGGCTTAGCGTAAGCATCAACTTATACTTTCAATAACAAAGCAACAAACCGTTTTTAAACTTCCATACTTTGCATTCCCTCATAGATATGCATGGTTTACCTAAATAAAAATTTTCATTGAAATCTGTGACTTGTCAGCCACAGCTGATTTGCTCATTTCGCATGGAATGACCCATTTATGAGTAGGCAAACTTCTGTTTGCCTACTGATTTAGCTTTAAGATGGCGCAACTAAAATTAGACTGTGTTCGTTGTACGTTTTATTGCGCCATCTGCAATCTAACCGATTAATTATATCGATTTTCGCTTAATAAAAAAAATACAAATATTATCTTTTCACAATTTGTGTCGTTAAAATTGATTCCTTTATTATTCAACCATTAAGATTGAGATCCTTTCACACCTGATCCAAAAAATGCTTATCCTGTTTCACAGTTAATACAAAAAAAGCTTAGCGTTTTTTTACTTCACTTATTGCTCCACCAGTTTTTTTAAGTCTACATTTTGGTACATTAAGGGAAAAATATGCTCGAACGCCGCGAATAAGTGTGTTTAAAATTAATACTAAATACGAGGGCGAGAAAAAATGTGTCGCGCCTGCATAGACTCAAAAATTTGGCCATGAAGAAAATCTTGGTGATCATGGAATTATTCTCTCTTAAAAAAATCTATGTTTTTCTGAAAAGTCTACCTTTTACCTGTACGCTTCTCCCTTTTTTCTGGGGGGGGGGGGGGTGTAACTTTATATGCGTTTCTTTACGCTGATTTGATTAAAGCCATAACCGAATTTCAAGAGTTTTTTTTTCATAAAACACCAGTTTGGGTCATTCCAGTTCAAATCAACAAGCCTCTCAACCTGACCATTACCTATTACTACAAAATTTACAGGTTTGATTTCAACCCCCCTCAGCTCGTTCTGGGTGTCATTTTAAAGCTCTTTGCACAGGCTTTCATATGATATGTCACTTGGCAAAGTTACGTGACATTAATATTTTTAGGTAATGAATACCATTATTTGACCATGAATATTTTCAAAAGTATATTTTTTGAATCTGAAAAACATTTTTTTTTTTTTTTTTTTGCTTTCTAATGTTGTCTACTGTATTAAAAATTTTAGAATGGGACTGTAATGGGGTCATACTGTAAATTAATTGAGAAATATTTCGATGCCAGAAAATAAGACATTTTTTTCCACTGTGTGGTTGCTAGAAGAAAATTTGGTGATCATGAAATTATTTTCTTTTCAAATCAAGGTTTCTCTGAAAAGTCAGACTTTCACCTGTACGCTTCTCCGTCTTTTTTTTTTTTTTTGAGCAATCACGATTGTTTATTGTTCTTACTTGACTGTTTTGAATTCCTATGATTTTATTTTCCCACCAGCACCCTCTGCCTGTACCACCGTCGCGTCGACCGGCCTCACGATGCTGCACCTCTTGCGAAAACCGTCTCCAGGTTACGTCCATACCCTACACACACACGCATACATGCACACACTCATGCCTGCACACAGACACAAACACACACACCTATACACACTCATGCCTACACACAGACACATATGCCTACATACACACACACACGAACGCCTACACAAACAGCACTGCATACACAACACGCTCACACATACATACACACACATGCACCCATACACATGCGCCTACACAAACACACACGCTCGCGATTGCGAAAAACAATTTGAATTCAAGATGCCAAAAATTCAAATTTATTTATTTATTTTCGTTTATGTGCACTACGTTTGTATTTT
Source organism: Uloborus diversus (assembly GCF_026930045.1). Lineage (NCBI taxonomy): Eukaryota > Metazoa > Arthropoda > Arachnida > Araneae > Uloboridae > Uloborus > Uloborus diversus. Next base: position 158,211,419 of record NC_072738.1, read on the forward strand.
TACCACTTCCTCAATCATTCACTAAAATATTCAACGATTGGCGATGGGTTGATCCAACGTTTGGCGAACATCATTAGTTAATTTCAAGTATAACTACGGAGGCATTCGTGTTGTGAATAATTTATTCGAACTGATAACAAAGTGCTTCACAATATATTTTAAAAATATTTGTCTCAAGTGTGCTGTTTTAGTTGTACAATTTAGAGAAAAACCTTCTCTTGTAAGTAAATCAAATGGTAATTTGTTGTCCCTCCGGTGTGCTGCAGCGTCTCGCTAAAAAATTTGGCGGGATAATATTTAGAAATAATAAAGTGCTTTCAAAATTTGCATAGAGTAATGTCATGTGAAGAGAAAAATATTTTCAGAGACTTACATATTTATATCGAAACTTGAAAAGAAAACAAAAAGGAATAAAATAAACTAACAAAAGAATCAAACTTAGTTAAACTCCTCGTAAATTTCCTACCAAAAGGTAATATATAGCAAACATAAACCGATCCAAATCAAAGGGAAATTGTTGAAGATAATGTTAATAGTTGAATTTGCATAAATTTTCATAATTTATGCACTTTTTGCACAAAATTATGAAACGTAGCAACGAGATAATATAATTTTGATCCTTATTTGAGACATTTCTAATACCTGAATTCCGGTATCAGGTTTTTAAAATACCGAAAACCAGAATGACATTTTTAATCCGGTATTGCATTTCCGAATTCCATCTAATCAAAGGGGAGAAAAAAGACAATATTGCAAATTTATAGACTAAGTCTTGCTTTTTGTAATGCATGTCAGTCGGTAGATGTTGGTGAAAATTATTGCCATTGATTGATATTTCTCCAAAACTAATCTTTTTATGTTCTAACTAAATTATTTTTATGAAAATTATTTTATTTTATAGAAATAGGCTGTTTCATCAAAGAACGATTCGATGTTGCATTCAATAAAGTCAGGGAGAGTGACTCGCCAAAGAAGACACGACATATTTCAGGGAAGTTTAATTTTTCGCCATAGATTTCGAATTAACTTTTAACTCTCTAGTCACAAGTTAGCAATTCCTTGTTTTCAGATACAATTTGCCTCTGTTGATGAAGTAGATGAGAATAAATGAATAATTTTATTTTCCAAACTCGTCCAATAATTTTCATGTAAAAGTTTGATAAGTTATAGAGTGGAATTTTAATGAAAATATTTTTAACTAAATTTTAAATGGTATCGCAAAAAAAAATAGCTTTTTCTGGTAAACTAGTGTAGAGTTAAAGTAAGAAATAACAGCGTCAAAAAAGCACAAATTGCAGATTACTGCAGCCACGTGTTTCGCCGTTACAGGGAAGCTCTTTTTCAACACAAAAAGTAATGAGCTTATGAATGCCATAAGCTCATTACTTTTTGCATTGAAAAAGGCGTTCCCTATGACGCCGAAACACGTGTCTGCAGTCATCCGCAATTTGTGTTTTTTTTTTTTTTTTTTTTTTTTGACGTTGTTATTTTTTACTTTAATTTTCAGCACAAAGGTATTTATCTTCTACTCTAGAGTTAGAAATATCGTTTTACTGTTAAGTCGAACAGCGTGGCAGGCAAAATAAAATTCATTATAAATAAATAAATGAAGGTGGTCACTTCGGGACACAAGATACGCCTGGCTTTTCCTTCTCCCTCGAAGTATTTCAACAAAGAGGTATGGTATTTTAAACATTTGTTTAGTCAACTTACATTACCAGTGCTGATAAAAGACTTTTTTCTTTTTAATCCAATATCCAAGTCGTTGGTCATTACCGCAGTTAATATTTATGTTCAAACACTCTCAAACAATTTGTGTAACATATCAAAACACCCATCTTTTCCTGATTTTTTGTTTACAATAGTTGTTCAATGCCAAGAAATTATAAAAAGAAAAGAAATGTCCCGATTTGAACCATTCTCCGCTATCATGGGTTCCCATATAGGGAGGAAATGGGGGCTCAAGCACCCTTCCCCCTCCTCCTTAGTAAAGTGGCTTTCTTGCTTTTAGTATTTTTTTCCTTTGCAAATATGCAAAAACATTTCTTCTCCAGCCATTACTGAATGAGATACTAAAAAAGATCAAATTTTAATAACCCTAATCTGTACTGAAATCGGTTTCTATGGGGAAAATATCCTGCTAAAGCATGGAGAAAATGTCTGTGGTCACCCCCCCCCCCCTTAAGATTTTGCATATGCGCGCCCATGTCCGCTATTACTATTTTTCTTCTTTAAAAGTAGCCTTGAAATTTCTAACTACGGTAATCTTTAACAACTGACAATAAAGGTTACAGTAAGGCAATATTTTAGAAAAAACCTAAATGACATTTTTTCAAAAAAAATCCGCTTAGGACTCAAATTTTTTCCACCGATTTTTCCTTCACTTAAAAACCTACAAGTTTTATCAAAGAGCGTCACATCATCATCATCAAAACAAGTTCTTAAACAGATTAAGAAACATATCATCATCTAACTATCAAGAACATTTTGCAGACGAAAATTCATCTAAAAGAAAATTTCCTGATGAAGGTTGAAAGAATGTAAATGAAGGCCTTTTTTTTCCAGAACATTAATACTTTGGTAGCGCCCACAGCGTTCACAATACCAGTACATATAATGCCGAGTCATTAAAGGAACGAGACGCTAAATACTAAGAATCCAAAACAAAAAAGTTGACCTTTCTTGCATTTCAAGCCTAATATTTGTTTTTCATCTTCCTGAATACGAAGGAAAAATGCTACCACCTCCGCCTTTATCTTTTAAGGTCATTGCAACTTGAATGCATGTTAAAACTATTATATTTCTGTCAGACATTGCTGTTTTAGAAATCCTTAGCAATTATTATCCAAAAAGTTGTTGTTATACTCTTGGCCTTGTTTTAGTCAGGAGAGGATTTGTTGCAAAATGCATTTTTAAAAATGTAAGTATTTTCACACAAACGAAAAAGGACATTTGACGAAAAAATGAAGATTTTGATGCACTCGTTTACGAACGCGTTGAAAAACGTTATTTTAATAATTAGTGTGTGAGATAATTGTGCCGTAAGTAGTGGGTGGGGTTTACGTAACCCCATTACCATATTTCTTCTGAACTTTAAATTTATTAAATTAAAAGTTGAAAACTTTCAATGATTTTTGTATTATTCATTTCTATAAATGCAACTGAAATTTAGAGTAAGTTACTCACTTATACATTCCTGGGTCGGGCTGTTCATTCCTTCAGTGGGTCGATAAAATGAGTACCAAGCGTGCTTGGGAACCAAACACTGGTGGGCTCCGCGTTCGGCCGACCACCTAGCCTGTACATCTGCCTTGTACCCCAGAGCCCCTGGTCAGAAAAACTGAGTTGGGCACAGTAGACCTTGACCTTCACGGGCTCTCGTGATACAGGGTTTGGTTTTGACATACTTATACGCATATAAACATTACAAAATGATTGCAAAATTCCAATTCTTCTAGGGTTCAAATTACTCCACCACACTTGTTAGGCAATGAAGGAATATTAGTTGAGTTTACCTTCTGGCAACAAGCAATATAATTCGGAATTAACTATAGATAATCTAGAAGTGCAAACGAAGATAATCCAGAAGTGCAAAAATAAATAGGATCATGTGGACTTTTTTTTTTTTTTTTTGAGCAATCACGATTGCTTATTGCTTTTATTTGACTGTTTTGATTTCCTATTATTTTATTTTCCCGCCAGCACCCTCTGCAGCATCACCGTCGACCGGCTCCTCACGATGCTGCTCCTCTAGCGAAAACCGTCTCCAGGTTGCGTCAATATCCTACACTTACACGCATACATACACGCACGTACAAACAAACACATACACACACATACATACACCTACAAACACATACACACACATACATACACCTACACACACACTCAAACACATACACACACGCATACATACAGACACCTACACATCCACACACACCTGCACACAACTACCCACACACTTATGCCTGCACACAGACACAAACATAAATGCCTACACACACATACACATTCCCCCCCTACCACAAACACTCATACACACAACTACCCACACACTCATACCTGCACACAGACCACACAGACGCAAACACACACGCCTACATACACACACACATTCGTGACTGCGAAAAACATAATTTGAATTCCAGATGTCAAAATTCAATTTTTTTTTCTTTTTCTTTTTTTTTTTTTTAAGGAAAAGAGAAAACTTCGGAATGCATCCATCACAATTGGAAAGTTACTTTAAGAAAATACAAACGAAGCTAGACTTCATGAACACAAATTGACATCACACAGAATTAAAGGATCACATTTTGGATCGACCACTGAAATTGGAGGAGTATTGCGTTTAACCCTCAAGGGAAGTTTTCGATTTTTCAATTTTATTTTTATATGATAGAGTAACATGTATGAACATCATAGGTGAAGAAAATTTTGCGATACGATAAGTAGTTTTTTTTAAATTAATTTTTAAAGTTCAAGCGCTTGTGACGTCAAATGGCATAGGAAGTGACGTCATCCCCTCTTCTGATAGGGGAGAAGCGAAGGTCACGCATTCGACTTCGAAGACGAAACGTAAAAGGCTTTCTCCTCGCATTTAACTCCTCGCGTTTCTGGAACATTAAACCTCTCATCCTCTCGAAAATATTCGAATATCTCATTGGTGTTACTTGAGGAAGATTATTTAGATTGTGCTTTAACGAATCCGGCCTCCATAGTGTGTTTAAAAGGATTATTGAATTTCTAAAAAATAAAAATATCAGCGCGCTCAAAATGTTCCTAGCGAAAACAAGGGATCTTCGGCGGAAGGCTGCCCATTCGCGCCCTGTGACGTAGGCTCGTGACGTTTCAGAAGCGCGCACTTTTGCGCGTGGATTTTTAAAAATTCATTAAAAATCAATCACGGTATTTTAAAATTCGGCGATGGTGAATTTTTTAGTTTTGAGGGTCAATTAACAATATCCAATAGCCAAAATATGAACATTTAATAGGTTGCAACTTCCCTATTGGTGATGTGGGGTGTCTTACACCCCAGAAGAATTAGACTTATGCAATTAAAAGTTTACATATACCAAATTCCGGCAATGAAAGTGACAACTCAAAATTTAGGGAAAACGTAATGGCTATTGAACTAAAATCTAACTTTAATGCTCTTCCTTCCTACGAAGGTAGCACAAGGTCAGCTTACATAACTTTTGCGTGGTGGTATCAAAACAATCTAACCAATAATGATACATAATGAACATTTCATATTTTAGAAGAAAAAATTTCGAATTATAAATTTAGACAACAAAAACTAACCAGCAAATATCATTTTTTTTAGTTGTATCGCTTTTCTTGCAGAGGTGCGATACGACTTTTTGTGTGTAAGTATGTTACTTACAGAACTTTTCCAGTTGTATTTAACAACAAATCAACGCATTGGAAATTTTCTTACTTTAATGTATTGCTACGAGTCGGCCACTTCAAGACATTTTCTAAATGACCACACTGTTCTTGAGAAAAAAATAGGAGATGTATTTACAGTATGTACAAGAAATGCAGTTAACTTCTAAAGTAACCATAGCAATTAGGCAAATATCAATTAACACCGTAAACTCAACACTTGCACGCGTATTTACATCAAAATACGCAAAAACACAGCACAAAAGCTTCACAATAACAGAGCTAATACAAACTCTCCAGCTAACGGCTGAGAGTAACCGATTAAAAAGCAGATTAACTCTCTTCTTCAATTACAGGACGCAAGGCTATTTATAAACAGCAAAGAAATATCCACAAAATTCGTCGTGCTTCTCGATGTTTTCTGTTTATTCCATTCAGAAATCTTATCAGGGGACCATATATGTCATTCAAATGTGTGGATGAGGGTTGTATATTCATTATGAAAAACAAATTACAAGATTTGTAACAGTATTAAACTTTGCAGTTCATAAGAAATTTTTGGGGTTACGAACATACCATTTCCCCACTTATTAAAAATCACCTTCCCAGCTGAGGGTTAATGAAAACAGAAATTTATTTTCATACTTTCATGGGTGAACCAAGCTTATGGAAATATTCTTTAGATTAAAAAAATCCTCTTTTATATTTCATTCAAACTAACTAAAAATAATTTTCTCCAACGTGAACGATATTTTTACCACAGCCTGACTATAACATGTCATGCTATCATTGGCAGAAAGGCAGAAATACTAAGAAAAAAACTGCAGCTGCTCAGTCCGTAAAAGTTGCCACCAACTGTATAAGCCTAGCTCAAGAAATAGACTCAACGGAAGTAAAAAAAAATACACAACCGCGTAAATAATAACGTTAAACCAATTCAAAAAGCAGTCTTTTGCTTTATGGTGTTTAGTTCTTAATGCCCCTAATAGGGTGGTTCAAAACTGCATGTAAAAAAAAAAAAAATTTTCCTAGATTATTAATTGGACAACTCAATATTTTTAGACTTGTGGATAGTAATGTACTGGAATAATTTTAGCTTCCTCTTTCAACTGAAAGAGGGTGCTCACTGCTCAACCCCCTCCCTCAAACTTCATACGTATGACGAGAGGGGTTAAAAACATTCATTGAACTAGAAAAACAATGCTACATATTATAATATACAAGAGTAATATACATTGCAATAAAATAATTATTTGCAAAAAAAAAAAACAGCTGGGGCAATTAACTGTATCTAAACTTGTGGCATTTTCTATGCTATGGCTAATGTTAAATTAAGGGGTCGTTGAGTACCGTGTTAAAATGTTAAAATTTGAGTAAGAAGCTAAAACATTTCAGCATACACTGTTGAAAATTTAGGAAGATTTTCTGGTAATTGTTACTGTAAAATGGCGGACTTACAGCATCGCTCATTTTTACGGTAATTTATACCGGAGAAATAAGCGATCCCAGCTCCAATTGGTTGCTGGGGCCTACCGAGGAAACCGTATAATTTTACAGTAACATTTGATTTTTACGGTAATAGTTACTGGCAACATGGATGCCAGTAACAATTACCGTAAATTTTCCGGAAATTTTTTAACAGTGTAGTATTATTAGTAAGTCTAAAAAAAGTATTGAGTGTCCTGAACTCAAGCTGGAAAAAGTTTTTTTTGACCCCCCCCCCCCCCTTTGATCTACTGCCATGGACACCTGTTCCACATCCTCCTACCCATATGAGTACCAATGATCGTAACCACACACACTTCAAAAATCTATATTCACGCACTTCCTCTACCATTTGCTCACGCAATGGCAGACATCCACCGAACTGCAAAGGATTCCATAGTTCCATTTTTTGATTCGGCGATGGCGACGGAATACAAATATCGCTCATTTATTAAAGTTTATTGTTCCAATTTATTTCCTCAAATACCGTGATTCGCAACGGAAGCTTTCATGTCGAGTAGTTTGTCCACGATTTTACACCTCAGGAGCGTCCGATATATCGGTTTGTGTTCCGGTTAGGATGGTTCGTTGTTAGTAACACTCCTCACGAAAGGCCATTCGATGCAAATGAACTATAATTGAGATTCTTCGATTTCTATCACATGCCCTTGTCCATCTTCTAATCCAGAAAGAAAATTGACAGGTTGACGCGAAAGAGATTCATGATGTAGAAAATTACTGGGCTGATACAAGTTTTTTTTTCTTGGATTTCGTGACAAATATCTCACTAAAAATCCAACAAAAAACTTTAATTACAGTTCGAGCGGTTTTTTTTCTCTGGACATCACCAGGCTATTAAATTAGCACTAAAACATTCATAAATAAAAAGAGCCCATTTATAATAATAAACTTCGGCAGTTAAAATACCTCACCATCATTAATAAATGTATTGTTACTCGGTTGCTAATTATTATTCAATTTCCGTGATATTAATTGGGAAAGTTCTCACTTAACCACTACCTCCCCTCACTTTTTTGACAAGTTAAGAAACTTTTGTTCTGCAATTATTATTTATTTTATGCTTTCTATTAGATTTATAACAAAGATACTATATCTGAGAGAAACACATAGTTTTGCTCATCAGTGCTCCTCTTTGACTCGTTAAAGAGCGTGATAAGGCATTTGCTTGTAGGCAATGTAGGCAATTATTATTCATTTTATGCTTTCTATTAGATTTATAACAAGGATACTATATCTGAGAGATAAACACATCGTTTTGCTCATCATCAGTGCCTCTCTATGACTCGTTAAAGAGCGTGATAAGGCATTTGCTTGTAGGCAAAGTACTGCTGCTGCAGTACTTTTGTTAATTTCTTACGTAACTTCTGTTTATGAGCCTTTTTACCTACAGCATTTAGCAATTAAAAAAGCTCCCCTGCTTGCATATAAAAGTTCTCAAATACATACTGATTAAAAGTTTCAGATAGTGTCCGTCTTTTCTCTCTGCCAAAAAGGAAAAAAAAAAGGGGGGGGGGGAACAGGTTGCGAACTAAAAAACACAGCAACGATGGAACTTGGTTGTTCTCGTCCCCCTCACCACCCCTTTAATTTGCAAAGAAGTCTTGATACTGTGTTTATAAAATTTCTGCATAGATTCTGCATTACATTTTTTGAAATGCACGTAATAAAGAATATTTAACAAATCAAAAAAGGGTTTTATTTATGAATAAAAAAGTAATTGACTTGAGTGACGCAACGAACTTATCTAATGTTCTGTTCCTCTAACCTATTCACTCATTAAATTTCAAAAACTTTACTACATAACCTGATTGAGGTATAACTCGATTGTTCCATTCAAGTAAGCACCAGAAAAAAATAATTCTTAAACGACAGATTTCTTTGGGAAAGAAACAGTAAAAGAGCGGATGAGGAATCCCCAAAATGATCAATTTAAACCACTATTTTCCTGCATCAAACTCCAATTTCGTTACGACAGAGGAAATCAAACATAATCAGAGGACGAGACATGCAAAACGAGGTGCCCATTCGCGGACGGCCTTCATCATACAAGGTCATCATTCCGCGCCCAAATGAACACTTCCCATTATTGTTGTGAAAAAGCTCCCGAGCCAGTCACAATGGCACGGAATATCGGTGCAAGCCATCGGGGTTTCCTTCCTTGCAGAGCTTACTGGAGGCAAACAGCACATCTGTAGGCTATTGTCATTAGACGAGTCAAGATAGTGAGGGACTATTTTCAATTTAAATATCATTTTATCCATGTCCCTGCTAAAGCTTGCCTGTGTGGAATGTGTTATATGGGTGTTTGGAGAGACGAGAACACGAGATCATATAGTTACTGACGAAGGTCAGGGATAAATCGTCATAAGTAAGGACAGACGTATAGGATGACGTCACAAGGAGTACATACTGGAGATAGATGAGTCCTTCTGCGCATACTTTAGGCAAACAGCACATCTCTAGACTATTGTCATTAGACGAGTCAAGATAGTGAGGGACTATTTTCAATTTAAATATTTTATCCCTGTCTCTGCTAAAGCTTGCCTGCGTGTATGATGTCAGAAAATGGGTGTTAGGCGATACGAAAACAAGAGATGATATAATTATTGACGAAGGTTAGGGATAAATCGTCCTAAGTAAGGACAGACGCATAGGATGGGTCACAATCAAGGAGTAGGTCACAAGGAGTTCAGATTGGAGATAAATGAGTCCTTTTGCGTATATTGGAGGCAAACAGCACATCTGTAGACTATTGTCATTAGACGAGTCAAGATAGTGAGGGATTATTTTCAATTTAAATATCATTTTATCCATGTCTCTGCTAAAGCTTGCCTGTGTATATGATGTCAGAAAATGGGTGTTAGGAGACACGAAAACACGAGATGATATAGTTATTGATGAAGGTCAGGAATAAATCGTCATAAGTATTGACAGACGCATAGGATGAGGTCACAAGGAGTACATATTGGAAATAGATGAGTCCTCCCCCCCCCCCCTGCGTATACTGGAGGCAAATAGCACATCTATAGACTATTGTCATTAGATGAATCATTAGACGAATCAAGACAATTTTCAATTTAAATATCATTTTATCCCTGTCTCTGCTAAAGCTTGCCTGTGTGTATGATGTCAGAAAATGGATGTTAGGAGACACAAAAACATTGACGAAGGTCAGGGATAAATCGTCATAAGTATTGACAGTCGCATAGGATGAGGTCACAAGGAGTACATATTGGAGATAAATGAATCCTTCCTGCGTATACTGGAGGCAAACAGCACATCTGTAGACTATTGTCATTAGACGAATCATGAGACGAATCAAGACAATTTTCAATTTAAATATCATTTTATTCCTATCTCGGTTGAAGCTTGCCTCCTTGCCTGTGTGTATGATGCCAGAAAACTGGTGTTAGGAGATACGAGATGATATAGTTTTTGACGAATGTCAGTGATAAATCGTCATAATTAAGGAAAGACGCAGAGGATGAGGTCACAAGGAGTACATATTGGAGATAAATGAATCCTTCCTGCGTATACTGGAGGCAAACAGCACGTCTGTAGACTATTGTCATTAGACGAATCATCATTAGACAAATCAAGACAATTTCAAATTTAAATATTTTATTCCTGTCTCTGTTGAAGCTTGCCTGTGTGTATGATGCCAGAAAACTGGTGTTAGGAGATATGAGATGATATAGTTATTGACGAAGGTCAGGGATAAATCGTCATAATTAAGAAAAGACGCAGAGGATGAGGTCACAAGGAGTACATATTGGAGATAAATGAGTCCTTCTGCGTATACTGGAGGCAAACAGCACATCTGAAGACTATTGTCATTAGACGAATCATGAGACGAATCAAGACAATTTTCAATTTAAATATCATTTTATTCCTATCTCGGTTGAAGCTTGCCTCCTTGCCTGTGTGTATGATGCCAGAAAACTGGTGTTAGGAGGTACGAGATGATATAGTTTTTGACGAAAGTGATAAATCGTCATAATTAAGGAAAGACGCAGAGGATGAGGTCACAAGGAGTACATATTGGAGATAAATGAATCCTTCCTGCGTATACTGGAGGCAAACAGCACGTCTGTAGACTATTGTCATTAGACGAATCATCATTAGACGAATCAAGACAATTTCAAATTTAAATATCATTTTATTCCTGTCTCTGTTGAAGCTTGCCTGTGTGTATGATGCCAGAAAACTGGTGTTAGGAGATATGAGATGATATAGTTATTGACGAAGGTCAGGGATAAATCGTCATAATTAAGGAAAGACGCAGAGGATGAGGTCACAAGGAGTACATATTGGAGATAAATGAGTCCTTCTGCCTATACTGGAGGCAAACAGCACATCTGTAGACTATTGTCATTAGACGAATCATGAGACGAATCAAGACAATTTTCAATTTAAATATCATTTTATTCCTATCTCGGTTGAAGCTTGCCTCCTTGCCTGTGTGTATGATGCCAGAAAACTGGTGTTAGGAGATACGAGATGATATAGTTTTTGACGAATGTCAGTGATAAATCGTCATAATTAAGGAAAGACGCAGAGGATGAGGTCACAAGGAGTACATATTGGAGATAAATGAATCCTTCCTGCGTATACTGGAGGCAAACAGCACGTCTGTAGACTATTGTCATTAGACGAATCATCATTAGACGAATCAAGACAATTTCAAATTTAAATATCATTTTATTCCTGTCTCTGTTGAAGCTTGCCTGTGTGTATGATGCCAGAAAACTGGTGTTAGGAGATATGAGATGATATAGTTATTGACGAAGGTCAGGGATAAATCGTCATAATTAAGGAAAGACGCAGAGGATGAGGTCACAAGGAGTACATATTGGAGATAAATGAGTCCTTCTGCCTATACTGGAGGCAAACAGCACATCTGTAGACTATTGTCATTAGACGAATCATGAGACGAATCAAGACAATTTTCAATTTAAATATCATTTTATTCCTATCTCGGTTGAAGCTTGCCTCCTTGCCTGTGTGTATGATGCCAGAAAACTGGTGTTAGGAGATACGAGATGATATAGTTTTTGACGAATGTCAGTGATAAATCGTCATAATTAAGGAAAGACGCAGAGGATGAGGTCACAAGGAGTACATATTGGAGATAAATGAATCCTTCCTGCGTATACTGGAGGCAAACAGCACGTCTGTAGACTATTGTCATTAGACGAATCATCATTAGACGAATCAAGACAATTTCAAATTTAAATATCATTTTATTCCTGTCTCTGTTGAAGCTTGCCTGTGTGTATGATGCCAGAAAACTGGTGTTAGGAGATATGAGATGATATAGTTATTGACGAAGGTCAGGGATAAATCGTCATAATTAAGGAAAGACGCAGAGGATGAGGTCACAAGGAGTACATATTGGAGATAAATGAGTCCTTCTGCCTATACTGGAGGCAAACAGCACATCTGTAGACTATTGTCATTAGACGAATCATGAGACGAATCAAGACAATTTTCAATTTAAATATCATTTTATTCCTATCTCGGTTGAAGCTTGCCTCCTTGCCTGTGTGTATGATGCCAGAAAACTGGTGTTAGGAGATACGAGATGATATAGTTTTTGACGAATGTCAGTGATAAATCGTCATAATTAAGGAAAGACGCAGAGGATGAGGTCACAAGGAGTACATATTGGAGATAAATGAATCCTTCCTGCGTATACTGGAGGCAAACAGCACGTCTGTAGACTATTGTCATTAGACGAATCATCATTAGACGAATCAAGACAATTTCAAATTTAAATATCATTTTATTCCTGTCTCTGTTGAAGCTTGCCTGTGTGTATGATGCCAGAAAACTGGTGTTAGGAGATATGAGATGATATAGTTATTGACGAAGGTCAGGGATAAATCGTCATAATTAAGGAAAGACGCAGAGGATGAGGTCACAAGGAGTACATATTGGAGATAAATGAGTCCTTCTGCCTATACTGGAGGCAAACAGCACATCTGTAGACTATTGTCATTAGACGAATCATGAGACGAATCAAGACAATTTTCAATTTAAATATCATTTTATTCCTATCTCGGTTGAAGCTTGCCTCCTTGCCTGTGTGTATGATGCCAGAAAACTGGTGTTATGAGATACGAGATGATATAGTTTTTGACGAATGTCAGTGATAAATCGTCATAATTAAGGAAAGACGCAGAGGATGAGGTCTCAAGGAGTACACATTGGAGATAAATGAGCACTTCTGCGTAAAAAGTCAAATCAAAAGTAATGAATTTTATTTTGGTTCAAAGATCAAGTGTAGAGTATGATATCACCCAGAATCACCGAGAAGAGATAAAATGGAGAGAATAAAGATTTTCATTCGTGAAACAAAGACACCAAGTCACGTGATAGATTTTAAAACGTAGCATTGTGTGGAAGAAATCAGGTCTCTTTCGCTAGTTTCACTCAAACCGTGTCAACTATTCGTCAATATTAAGTCACGTGACTTGAAATCTCTGTCCAAGCTTTTACTAAGCCAATCATTGAACTTGCTCCCTTCATTTATAATTCCTGCTCTAAGCCCAGAAAGATTAAATCAAACGTTACGCGTTTTATGCTACGCCTTCGATTTGCGTAGAATTTGAAGCCATGCACGAAATACCATTCGATAAAACGTGCGTTCTACAAAATAAAGAGAATTTCGTTTGGAGAATATTATAGTATGGTTTTTTGCTAGGCTTTCTTGACGTCCCGGTTTGACAGGAACAATACCGGTGTCCCGGTAAATGATAAATTTGATCATAGATGACCAAAAAAAGTCTAAAAAATAACTAACGGCGAACTATTATTTAGGATAATTGCTTTTTAATTTGCGACATTGACATGCAAAATTAAAAGAGGATTAGCTTGTGAGGATTTTTACAAAGTTAAAAAAAGACTTTCTAAAAAAAAGTCCTTGCCAATAAAAAATACATGTAGGTATTGTTCTAATTCTTATTCCTCATTCTAAGTGTTTATTCTTACTAAAGTCACTTATAAATATCAACATGTAGAGGGAAAAAATTTTATCTGCTTGTGTCATTTATTATTACCCCTGGTTTAATTTAGCATCTAGTAAATATTTATTCATAGCATTACCATCAAAATCATTCTAAAAAACAGCCAAGGTAGACACCTATTTGAATACTCACGACGCGGGGGTGGTGGCATTCCAGTGTGACGGTTGAATATTCCAGAACTCTGGAAAGCCCATTTTTAGCCAACTTGACTGTCTCCAAAATAGTCGAATATCTCTTTTAAAAAATAGGCTTTTTAAAAATTATATTCAAATACGCAAAAATATCATACCATGATAGATAAATATTTTTAATGTTCTAATAGCCCTGTCTTTCCAGGGTGTCCTTTAAGGGACCATGAAGGAGTTTTTTTCTTTGAATTTATTATATTTTTTTTTTCTACAGAAGACGCGATCAAGAGATCGAACTTCGCATAAAATTTTAAGTGAAAAATAATCTCCTTAAATTTGTAAATTTGAAACAAATGAATGTCAGTGGACTTTGTAAGCTCCAAGTAAAACCTGTGCAAAGCTCGATCTCAAGGTCCACTTTCAAAAAAATTTTGAACATCATGCTATTTAACCGCACTTACCGGTTTACTTGCACCATTGCACCATTCTTAACTCAAAACAAAGGAGAGCTTCTTCTTCAATTTACACGAGTTACCTCCAAATTTTTAATTTTCTCACTCACTTTTGCTTCTAAAGGCTTCATTTCATTTATCTATACTTAATTTTGAGCAAATAAATCTATCTTTGCTACCCTCAATGTTTTGTTTACATTTTTAATTTTATAATTGTCGCTTTATCACAGATTTCAAAAGAAAAAAAAAGGATTAAAACATTTCGTAAATTTTTTCAAGTTAAAAAAGATAATTACAAAGGAACTCGTAGTTAAACTCAAAACAGAAAATGTCTCAACTTTCACGAAATTAATTTTGTACATTGCCTTTTCCACATAAGTGTACCCTCAAAACAAAACTGGATCGAAATAATTGTCCCAAGACAAATAAAAACTTTTCTGTGCTAAACTGATACACTTTTTAGCAGTATTTCAAACAAAAAGAGAACTTTCTGGGGAGAAAAAACATGAAAGATCAGACGATACATAAAAACAGGCCTTTATTTTCAGCATTTCCAACCGAGCTAATTGGAAGCAATCTGATTCATAAGCTTTAAAATCACGCAATCTAAAGCACCGCAGTCATCATTTTGATTATCCTGATAAAAACGCACGCGAGCAGCCTAAATAGATGAACTACTTCGATGAGCATGTGACACGATTGAATACATTTAAATGTTGTTGCTAAAACAATCGTGATTGTTGAAAACGAAACAAGCAAAATTAAAGTTTATGAGTCAAGGAAATATTAGAAAATATCTTAAACAACTTGTTCTATAATAGGGACACAAGTTTTTCCAAACGTCATATGGAACAGAAGAGAGCTATTACTTTCTATTGTTCAATTTTAAAGCACTTAAGCGCAGATATTTTACTTAGTCGGTTATTTAAAATTTCACGGAAAGTAAGGAAAAACAACATAACAATTCATCCAGAACTACTAGATGTATCCCTAACGTTTATTAAACTGAAGATAATCGACTCTGAACACACTGCGTTGTTTACTATGAATATGTTATGTCCAAAATTTGGTACAGCATTTTTCAAGAACAACAAATGAACTACAAAATATACTGTTACAAATTCTGTAAATGTAATTATTTTGATGATTAATTTGTCGTAATCTAGCTAAATTAGGCGTTTACTAAATTATCTTTCATGTAAAATTATCGTAGCAACGTAACCTGCAAATAGCTTCTTGTAATGAATATACAGCTACCCGTACATTTGGCCGAAGTATACGGTCCCTCATTACTGAATGATAAAATTTGTGAATGGAAAGAAATAAAATAACGGTCTACGATTTTCGGGAATCTTGTGGAATATTTGACAGTTCTCTTTCGATGTCTATAAAAATCGTCCCGCGTGATAAAAAGTTAGTTTCGATTGAGAATTTGTACTGAGAGTGTATTAGCTCTGTTTATTGCGAGGCATTTCGCTGTGTTGTTTTTCGCATTTGGAAGTAAATACGTGTGTAACCTTTGAGTTTACGGTGTTGATTGATATTTGCTTAATTGCTGATGATTAATTTAGCAGTTGTTGACGATCTTTTCTGTACATAGTGTAAATAAATCTCCAGTGTTGTTCTCAAGAACTGTGTCGTCCTTTCAAGAAAGTTGAAGCTGCACCGGATCCGTTACAATACGTTAAACACAGAGACTCCCAAAAATGTATTGCATTGGGTCACTAAATGTGTGAATCCGCCACTACTCGAGCTATTCGAAAAAAAAAAATCTTATCTCGGGGGAAAAAAGCCCCTGCCCCTATATTTCGCCGACACGTAATTTTCTTCCCCTGTTTTTCAGTTTCAACCTTACCTTTTGATACATTTAAGGGGAGGGGGGATTTTAATGTCGGCGAAAAGTAGAGCAAATGAATTCAGTGAATGTTTGTTTACATTATTTCTCTCACACCAAACATTAGTTGAACAGTAAGAAAAAGAACTGCTAGTGAGTGAATTTTAATCGAATAATCGTTTGAAGAGTTTTTTGAGCAATCACGATTGCTTATTGCTTTCATTTGACTGTCCTTGACGTTACGGTTCCTTTTTCAGCTTGGACCAGGGCTGCAGCACCACCGTGCACCGGCGGCGGCGCGGCTGGTCCTGAGCACTGCCCCCCGGAATCCACTTTTGCTGGGCGGTGTCCTACACACGCATGGTCATACACACCCCCCTACGCGCGCACGCCTTTACACACATACACACGCCTACGTGCACACACGTAAGCCTACACACACAACTATACACACCTAACCACCCAAGAGGAATGACATGCTTGGGGGGGGAGAGCCGTTTCTAGAAACAATAACTCTAATCAGTAGGGTCTTGTCGCAACTCGTGATTGCGGAAAACATAATTTGAATTCAAAGTTTCGGAATTCAAATTAGAGTTAATTGGGGGAAGTAGGTCACAATTTATATTTCTTTTATTTCATTTTATTTATTTATTTATTTTTTTTTAAATTTTTTTTTTATTTTTTTTTTTATTTTTTTTTTTTATTTTATTTTTTTTTTTTTTTTTTTGCAAGTGTGTGTGCTTGAAAGAGAGAGAATGGTTTGATTGAAGGATTTTTTGTAGAAAAGTGCTGATAGAAATATAAATTCCCATAATAGTTGAAACAATAAATAAAAAAATAGGAACAACAAAAGTTCAATATTTAGTTATTAATTTTACAGCACTCAAAATTATTTCTATTACAAAGAAAAAAGGAATGAATTTCGAGTTATCATTTTGGAAATCATAATCATAAAGAGAAAATGTTTTTGTGTGAAAATCTATACAGGTTGTAACACTTGAGATTTCGGTTTAACTTCGTATCATTCATTCAACAGAAGAGGAAAAGGAAAAAAAAAGCAGCAGTTTCCAAAACTCATAGCAATTGGGTTGCTTCGCGTTTTTGAAAAAAAAAAAATTCTAAAAGCTCATAATCGAAAACATCTGATAAGTTACTTTTATTTCTTAATTTTGACTTATTTTCTCTATAAAAAAAAAAAGAAAGAAAATAAAAGAAAATTTTTCCAGACGTACAGTCGTTGTTTTTATTTTTGCTGCTGACGTCACAAAGGAACAATTCACTAGGGTAACCAAAACAAAGTTTCAGGACATTACTGAACTTCGCCAAATGAATATTTCTTTTAACTAGCAATTTTCTTTTCGCTTATAGTTGCTTGCAATAAAAAGTAGCCAAAAGGCGATATCTTGCTAGAATTACGTGCTCAGATTCAAAATGTCTTCCTTCAATTGTGACGTCACACAATGAAACATTTTGAATGAAGAAATCTGGCTTAAGAAAATCAATTAAAAAGAAATGTTGGGGAAATAAGGGTACTTTCTGGCTCCATGATTTTTCTTTTTTTTTTTTTTTTTTTTCGCTCATTTTCTTCATTTTAGTGCCTTGTAGTACTTTTGAGTGAAGAAAACACCCTCATTATGGCTTAAAGTAAGAATAGTTGTCGAAAGAACAGCATAATGGAACAAAATTCCCTTTCGATCACAATATTCGTTGATAACTGCCATTCTGACGTCAATTAAGGCAAAGAAAGTGAGACCCAAAGAGCAAAATCTTTCACAATTCAGATCAGTCGTAAATTCGATTCCTCAGCATTCAATTGGAACATAAATACGACAAATTCAGGATCTGTTTATTTTTATCGCCATATTAACTTCCGCAGTGAAACCATCTCTGTCGAAGATTTTAATGCAACCTTGAAAGGGTCACGTGAGCCGTTACCTTTTGAACAAAAGCAGAACCTCTACCGCTCCACTCCACTCTGATTCATTCAACGAAACCATCGCGGGCAGTGGTGTGTGTTACATATTTTCTCCAAGTATGACTCTGCAGATCGCAAGAACGAACCCAAAAATTTTTCAAGGGGAGAGGCGATTGATTTTTTTACTTCTTTTTTCTATGTATACCTGTTAAAAATTATTAATCACAAAGGTTTTGTACTTTTAATTCCGAAACAGTTCCGGGATGCGGTCCCAAACTCTTTTAATTTCCCTTCTCCCAACACTAATGAAACTTGTCTAACTCGTCTCGTCTTTTTTGAACTTCATTTTCAAAAAATTACCGGTGGAGAGTACCTCGAGGGAGGGGTGATGATTAGAGAACATTAAAGAAAAGATGGAGAGGACGAAAAAAAATTATTTTGGTAGATACTGCTGCATTACACAAAATCATTCAACTAGCAATGTGAATCTGAAGTTTCAGCCACTGAACTGCGTATGTCAAGAATCCAGCCAGTGTATCACGTAGTATTCAAGACTTTTAAATTACGATGTCCAACAAGCAATATGCTGCTGAGAATCACCGGGAAAACTCTTCGCTTAAACATTTGAATGATAACATGTACCTTGCCATGAGAATAAACAAAGTTAAAACAGATTAAATTTACTCTTTTTTTTTTCATGTGTTGTACTAATAGCTGTATTGTAATATTTTATACTAGCAGTACCCGCACGGCTGTGCCCGTAGTAGAAAATTAAAAGGTCATTTGGTTCGCCTGTATATTTACAAATAATGGATGATGAATTTCTCGCCAATTTGCTATATTAATTTGCTCGTCCCGTCCACGTTGTGATAATTTGCTCGTCCGCGTGATTGTAATTCGCTCTGTATTGCTGGAGAGGAATTAAATCCACCAGTTTAAAATTGGAATAGAAAAAGAACAAAATCGAATTTTCGAAAAATCGATTCGAGGAGCACACCTTTATGCTAAAAACTAATTTTATGCCAAATTTCATGACAATCGACAGAACGGTCTAGGCGCTATGCGCGTCACAAAGATCCAGACATTCAGACAGAGATCCAGACTTTCAGCTTTATTACGAGTAAAAATTTGAATGTCAAGTAAAAATTTTTAAATTAGAAAGGAACGAAAGTAATGCCAGAGTTTAGGTTCTACTGAGTTGAAATAGACAATGCATTAGCCACCAATTCAAGTTATCAGGATTTGATACAAAACAAAAGCCTTCCTTTTCCACATGAAGATAAATTGAATTGCGATGTATTTTGAACATATGTCATTAAACTATTCATAGCAAAACTGGTTGATTACATCTGGCATTGTTGATAGAAAACTTATTTTCAAAAGATAAAACAAAGGGTAAACGTAAATGAAACTTTTTCATTTAAAATTTGATCAGTTAAACATCCGGTATATTTTCATAAAGTGTTTTATCTTAGGGAAAGAATCTATTATTTTTCAGTGTTATGCCGTTTTATACAGAGCAAAAGTGTTTCTCATAAAAGGTTTATTTAGGCATGAACCCAGAAAAAAGGAACAGAGTAATAACAATTTAACTCAAACGATTTTATAAATCATTAAAACCAAAACAATGAAATAAATCCATATGGCGCTTCAAAAAAGGGAAATATATTCCAAGAACTCGTATTTACAGTGGCTCCCAAAAGAGGTCGCACACTTCGAAATTTTTTAGCAAAATCGAAATAAAGCAAAACTGAATTCTAATATGAAGTCCAATATTTTTTCACATCATTCCTATGGCATTATAAATAAAACTCTAGTTTTTTCAAAATATTGACGGTTCTTCTTTTTGAAATGGGTCAAAAAACGAAGAGACAGAGAAATAACACGCCACAAAAGTCTTCGTACACTCAAATATATTCGAATAAATTCATGCTTAAAATTTATCATATGTCGTTTTTTTTTATTATTTTTGCATTGTGTTGACCCTTAAAAGTCATTTGGCTTTAATTTTTTGTTTATTTATTCCTTAATGTTGTGCTTATTACTTTAAAATGGCTCGTGTTCGTAAAAAAACACAAACACCATTCGAAATTTTTCCTCATAGTATCGGTAAATTGGTTTGAAATGTCTCTAAAATAGTTAATTTATTCCATCCTATAGTAAAGTGCTTGATAAAATGCTTTAAAGAAAAGAATCGGACCAAAAACAAGGTAAAAAAAGGTCAACCGGCGAAGTTGACAAAGCGTGATCGAAGATTTACAGTTAAAAAATTTATGAAAAATACACATATGATTGCTGTAAAAGTTTCTGCAGAGTTAAATGAAAATTTTTACACTTAATTTTCACCTAAAATTGTTCGCCAAGTTCTCTGATTAGCTTGATTAAATGTGACCTCTTCCCACAGAAATTTTCTTAGACGTGCAAAAAACAGAAATCTTTCGCTTTTCGTAGCAAAATCAATGATAAATAAGATCAAAACGTTTTGGAATTCCATCTTACTTACAAATAAAAATGAATTTAACAGTTTTGGTTAAATTGTTGCATAATTGTAAATTGACGAAAAAATTGGGAACTTAATCTTAAGAACTTAGTTGGAGCAGTTAATCAGGACGGTGAAGGTGTTCTTGTGTGAGGGTGCATATCAGCACCAGGACTTGGTAGTTTGGAATTTTTTGAAGAAATAATGAATCATGCTGTTCATTTAAATATTTTAAAAACCAATTTTAAACTCGTAGCCGAAAATTTGGTTATTGGAAACAACTTTGTCTTTTTATCAAGATAACGATAAGAAGCACACGGCTTTCAACGTTTGCGTCTAGTGCCTCAAAAATTGTCCTAAAAAGTTTAGAAAATACCCCTTCAATTTCTAGATTTTAACTTCATGTCACATATTTAGAGATATCTGGAGGCTAGATTACGAAAATACGGCTTTGAAACGAAAATAGAGCTAAAAACAGTAAGACTCGAATTGTGGTTGAACACTTACTTTGAAATCACGCAAAAAAAAGGGAATAAAAAAAATGAAATCTATTCCCAGACGTTTAAAAGGTGTTGTTGATATTGCATGGTTTTCTACTAAATAATACTTAATCAAAAGTTAGATCATTCAATAATATATAGACATTTTTTAAAGTGTACGAAGACTTTTGTGAAATAAAATTTCCGGCACTTTTTGGTTTTTGATTTTTAAAAAAAATTTAATATTAAAAAAAATTATGTAGTTTTGTTGAAAATTGATCACAGATCTTGTAATTAAATACCCATTCCGAAATACTAATTCTAACCAATGGATAGGGGCATATTTCATTGTAAGTCGTAGGTGTACAAACAACTTTTGGGAGCCACTGTAAGTCAAAACAACTTTGCGGCATTTCATTCCTAAGAACAGATTAGAAATTCCCTATCGCGTCAAAGCAGCTCCTTCTAGATGCTTTTAATTGAGCAAATAGTACTATTGGAATCCAACGTACATTAATTGTATAAATTAACAGAGTTTAGCAGCATCATAATCGATTCTTGTTATTTAAGTAAACTCACAGTTGCACAATTCTTTTAATGCTTCTTGTTTATCTCCTCCCTGCTGAGTTATTTGAGGTCCTACTGAGGGAGGAATACCGAAAGGGTTCAATGCCTTCAACTGAATGTTGATTTTAATTTTCGTTCTTTGACACAAGGAAAAGCTTTCCCCTCACCGTTAATCAGGGTTCGAAAATTTCCGGTATTTTGATATATTTCCGATATTTTGATATATATCCGATATTATTAATGAGAACAAACTAAAGTCTTCAAAATAGTAAATGCATCCTCAAATCACTCTATTTTCTTATATTATAATATGCAGACTTAAAATTAATGTTCTTTTCATTATTTATGTCTAATATTTTATTCTACACTAGTGGTACCCGCACGGCTTTGCCCGTAATAGAAAAATTAAAAGGTCTTTTGGTTCGCCTCTATATTTACAAATAATGTATGGTGAATTTTCTCGCCAATTGGCTTGTACCCATGTTACGGTTCCACGTTATGATAATTTCGTATCTCGCCAATTGACTTGGGCCCATGTTACGGTTCCACGTTATGATAATTTCGTAATTTACTCGTCCATTTTATGATAATTTTGTTCTTAAAATTCGAATAGAAAAAGAACCGCATCGAATTTTCGAAAAATCGCTTCGAGGTGCACACCCTTATGCTACAAACTAACTTTGTGCCAAATTTCATGAAAATCGGCAAACGGTCTAGGCGTTATGCGCTTCACAGAGATCCAGACATTCTACAGACATCCTCCGGACAGAGAGACTTTCAGCTTTATTATTAGTAAAGATTTCTATCAATTTTAATGGAGTTAATTTAGCATTAGCTATTTTACTCATTTTTGTTCTGTTAGCTGCTTTTACAGTTATATGATTCAAAAATAAATATGCATTACACGGTGAATAGTCATAAGACATTTTGTACTTTTCTGAGCAATGTTTAATAGTTTATTAGGTACTTTAATATGAATTTAAATTGTTACATTACTAATAATTTTATGAATATATAATGCAAATAAAAAAGGAATATATATTACTTTGTTATATTAAT
The DNA here is from genome assembly GCF_026930045.1 of Uloborus diversus. NCBI lineage: Eukaryota > Metazoa > Arthropoda > Arachnida > Araneae > Uloboridae > Uloborus > Uloborus diversus. The sequence goes on from NC_072738.1 coordinate 158,234,251, forward strand.
GATGCATTATATATCATAAAAATATAGTACATAAATTATTGGTTATTTTTAATGATAAATGAACGATATTACTATGATTAATATATTTTTTATATTGAAAATACCGCAGTTGAAAAAATAAGTATCGAAAATATCAAAATATCATGATATCTTACTAATATTATATATGCGAAAGTTTGTCTGTATGGATGTATGGATGTATAGATGTATGGATGTTTGTTACTCTTTCATGCAAAAACTACTGAACGGATTTTGATGAAACTTTACAATAATATAGCTTATGCATCAGAATAACACATAGGGTAGTTTTCGTCCCGTTATGGGGGGCAAAACCCCCATAAGGGGGCAATAAAACACAATTTTTGTATAAATTCTCTAATATTGGGATGAAAAAATACTTGCACATATTTACATTATATGTCCATCGAAAGCTCTGATTTTTCTGCTGAAGATGGCACCTGTTCGTAATTTCTAAGTAGAATAAAAAACGAGTTATGAGCTTTTTAGATCCATGTTCGAAGGCTTTCCTCAACTCAATACAGTATTTAGTGTATCATCTCAACTCCCTGTCGATAGCGACAATTGTTGTATTGTTGACTTTCTTTGCATTTCGTGATTGTTCAAGGCTTTTCTCAAGTCAAATCTTGAAGTAAGATTTTTGCACAAGATTGGCAATTAATACATGATTTGGCTGATGATTTTCCATTTAAACGGAACTTTAATGTAATTAATGGTTTTTATTATTATTTATGCTGATTGAACACTTACTCATTACCCAAACAACCAGCAGATCGCCAAAATTTTTGCAGAAAGATTTCCGTAGCTGATGCATTTGGCAGTTTTTTCAACGTTACTGTTTTTGAAGCCGAAGACTACGTCATAATGTTTCTCAGCTTTCACCATGTAAACAAAATATCGCCAATCAAAGAATTTTCAAAAGACTTTTTACTGTGTTAAATAATCCAGCAACTAAATTAGGCAAATCCATAAACAGCACAAAAACTTCCATTAATTTTCCTTTTTGCACAATTTCAATCACCAAATTTTATTTCTTATTTTGGTAACATTTCGGATGAAACTGTTTAGCGCCATTTTATGGTGACCAAAAATATCTCAGCATCTGGCGACGATGTCTCTGTAACGAAAATTAATATCATATCGTTTTACAAAGTAAGGAAAGAATGGGGGAGCATCATCGAAGGTACTCCGAAACGACTTTCGCAAATTCGGTAAAATCGCACCAAGAGCCACAATGATTGAAATTTCCCGAAATTACTAAAGCAAGTATAAGGGGATTACGAGCGCAGCTACTTTTTTTTAATCACTTCGTACTTCATTAGCCATACAGAGAAGGTCTTAGACTCCATGTTAAAAAAAAAGTATCAACAGATTAATCTTCTTAAACATGAGAAGATTAATTTCATGTTTTTAAAATTTGTATATGCTTAAATATAGTGCTTTCGTTTCTAAATCAATACTACTTTGTTCTTTATGCTTATTGCTATTTTAGTTTTATGGGTAAGGAAGAAACTCGATTTTTAATCACGTCAAAAAGATGTGTTTTAAATTCTTTTACTTAAAACAGAAGACAAAAGCAAGTAACGATTTTTTCTAATAATTATTACTGACCCAGGCAACGCCGGGTATTTTTGCTAGTTTTCAAAATAAATATCGAATATATATCGAGTGATATACATCGACGAACCCTGCGCGTTAGCTTTATTGATCCGAACATTGGTTTGAAAAACAAGATGAAATATTCTCTATCAAATAGCATATTTTTTAATGATTGTAAAAAAACGATGCAATTTCGTCGGCTTTAGAACGTAACTAACTGTATCAGCTCTTTCTGCATAAAAATCGTTCCAGATAGACGAACTCGATTTATTTATTTATTTATTTTATTGAGCAATCACGATTGCTTATTGTTCTCACTTGACTGTTTTCATGTGCTATGATTTTATTTTCCCACCAGCACCCTCTGCCAGCACCACCGTCGACCGGCTCCTCACGATGCTGCACCTCTAGCGAAAACAATCTCCAAGTTTCGTCAATATCCCACATTTACACGCATACATACACGCACCTACACACATATACATATATACACCTACACACATATACATATATACACCTACACACATATACATATATACACCTACACACATATACATATATACACCTACATACATATACATATATACACCTACACACATACATACACCTACGCACATACATACACCTACACACACATACATACACCTACACACATACACAAACACATACACACACCTACACACTCACATACACACAACTATCCACACACTCATGCTTGCACACAGACACATATGCCTACACACACATATACATACCCCCCCCCCACACACACACACCTACACACATACACAGAACTACCCACACACTCATGCCTGCACATAGACACAAACACACATGCCTTCACACATACACATACCCCCTACACACAAACACACATAGCCCCACACACACACTCGTGATTGCGAAAAACATTTTGAATTCAAGATGACAAAACTCAAATTAATTTTTATTTATTTATTTATTTTTTCTTCTCTTTTTTTTTTTTTTTTTTGAGAAAGTTAAAGGTCCCCCCCCCCCAATCTTTAGGATGAACTTTTGGTATGAAGGGATGAACCCCTGTAGAAAAAATAAGTAAGATTAACTTAGTAAGATTTTCTTTCTTGCGAACATATAGCTAAACCCATCTAGGGAGAACTCCTCCCAACCATATTAGATATTTAGCAGGAATTTCAGGTGGGCCTTGAGTTCAAGATCACGAGGTATTCATGATTTTTGTAAAAATATACAAAGAAATAGGTTAGGGTGCCGTGAAAAATTCTAATTCTTCAAAGAGTGCCGCGAATCAGAAAAGCTTGGGAACCCCTGCCTCCTTCGAAATAAAATGTTGACGACTCGGACATCAGACATGCTTTAAGTGGATTTCGATCAATTGCAATGAAGAATTCCCAGCACTTCCAGTAAATAATAAAAGTGCGGGCAATGCAACTCCACATGGGTGAAAGGCTTTAAAAGGGTCCGATTTAATTCTACTTTAATCTTATTTTCTCACCGATACCTATACGAGCAGCTATCATGCGAGTTTATTCAAAATAAGAAAAAAAATAGCTATTTAAAGTCAGCTTCAGTTTTCAAGCCTGTAATAGCCCTCATTTTTTTTGTTAATACCCACAAAAAAGAAAAAAAAACTAACTTTATAATAAATGTTTTGCAGTTACAAGCAAAAGTAACATATTTTGTAAATCTGTAGCAATGAGTCTTGCTCACTTTAAAATGCAAAAAAATACTACTCTAAACGCTTTACATTGTCTAACGTACAACAGTACGTTTTTTAAATATATCTCGGCAATTCTTAAGTAAACTCTCAAATACGAAACATTTTCTATACATCTTATACATATTTTTGAAAAATTAAAAAAACGTTTTATTCTGCTCTATAAAAACATAATTTTAATTCTAAATTAAAAAAAAAATGTTATGTTGAATTTCAGAGGCTGTTTGAACCTTACAATCCCCTTTGACTTTTAACTTTTCACTCCCAGAGGTTTACCAGTGCCAGTAGACCTTACTGTAAATGCGGTAACACGTTTATCAAAATACAAAAGAACAACCACCAGTAGGCGTTCCCATTGATTATGACGTCAAGTGTTGACAGTTGTTATAGACCTCACTATTCGTCAAGTGAAATGACGCTACCTATAATCCCGCCCATCGATGCTTGTCCAATGGCAGTTCTTATAAGACTAGAATTTTTAGAGTTGCAGCATTGTTGCACATACAGTCGACTTTCGATAACTCGAAGCCTTTTAACTCGAATATTATTTTATCTTTTCAATCGCTCCCAAAATAATTCAGTGTTTTCAGTGCAAAGTTGTCTCAAAATCTCGAAAGTCGAAGTTTTTACGCGAGTTTAGCTTCCATTTTATCTATAAAAATGCAGCCAAAACTGTCAGTTTGTGTGATGGAGATAATTTATTTACAATAGTGCTCCTTAATTGCATACGGTGTGGCAGGATTACGTGAGGAATAACCGATCAATCTCCTTTTTGCTGTGGCTAAGGACCTAAAATTTTATTGTTGGTCAATCTTCAAAAAACTTAAAATTTTGGCGAAAATTAAAAAAATTAGCTTTTACTTTCTGGATGAATCAAATAATCTGCTTTTAGGACAAGTAGACTTTTAAAAGCAATACGAACTGAAATCAAGAGAAAAGAAATTGGGCCTACGGTATACAAACTTAAACTTTTTATCACCATCTCAAAAGTCATTAAGTAGTCAAAAATAACTTTCTTTTTCTAACTTTATTAATACTTATTCCCTGCAATGATTTTTTTTTTCCGAACTATAAAGTATTAAAGTCTATTCATTATTCACTATTCCTGAAAAAGAAAATTATTCTTCAAAAGGCTGGGAAATAAACTTCCGATAGCTCAAACTACCGATTATTTGAAGGTTTTGGCCGCTCCCTTGGGACTTCAAGTTATCGAATGTTGACTGTATATCGTATCAAAACCTGAACTTCATTGTCTTCAAAAATAATACGAAAACATTAAAATGAAAAATCACTCAATCCATACCTCTCATTTTAATGAATTTGATGAGAAAAACGAAACTTTCCAAGATTATTAAGCACACGACTTATAGCAGACAGAACTAGTTTATTAGCTTTGAAAACAAATGTATAAATAACACTAAAAGAAAAAAAAAGAAAGGGGAAAAGAAAAAAGGGGAGAGAAAAGAAAAGAGAGAAAAAAAATCAAACTGCTTAGAAAACAACTCTATTTTAAGTGCCACAACAATGAATACTAAAAAATGTTCTCTCTTATTCGAAATTCCCCCTCCCTTTTCTTTCCCTTTTTTTTCTTTCTTCTCTTCTTTCGTTATTTTATTTGCGTCAGTGTCACTGCCCCACCCCCTAGATCCGGGCCTTTAGTTTCCAACTAGGCTGACATGGCCTCTCGTCGGGCCTGTATATGTATATGCTTCGAAAAAGTCTGTCGATGAAAAACCCAGCTGTATTAAGCTATTAAGTGTAGGGTTTTCACAGGTTAATAGCCATTAACCTCAAAAATATACAACGGTGATGAAAACAAAATAAAAACATGGCTGGTATTCAAAGAATATTGCACAAGAATTCTAATGAATCATTAGTTAACCACTAGAAAACACCCAAAATAATTCAGATTATTGGTTCAATAACTTCTTTGGGATGGACCAAACGGCGGGAAATTCCTTTAAAATGTTTTAAGTGCTCAACAGCCTTAGTCCAGTAATCATATACTTGACGTCGGATCCGGTAGTTCTGATTTTTTTTCTGAATTGTTAGTGACATTAGTCCAATAAATAATCTTGATTTTTGACCTAGAGGACCAAAAGTAACCTTTTCATAAATCGAAAAACCGACAAATTTTAGACTGTAGTTTTTTTTTTTTTTTTTTTTTTTTTTCGATTTAGCTCTAAACGACGATTGAGCTAAATTCCAGAACTGTCTTTTCAGAACCTATATTTTCCGAGAAATATCCTTGAATTTATTAATTTATTTTTTTCGAACCTAGCAAGTTTTAGCAATATTTTGTCGTTCTTGAATTACTTTTTCTCGGAAACTATTAAGTCAAACGAAAAAGTTCTAGGTTCATATTGTAGCAAATTTAATCTACTTTTAAAAAGTTCAGAACAGGTATTTTCGAAAACTAGTCGTTCAGGGGAAAAATTGAAAAAAAAAAAAACTACAGTAAAGGGTAACATTACACGGTATTTTAATTTTTGACTAGGTTGCGTTTAGCGCTCGAGGTGAAAAATTTGGATTATTTATTACAACAATATCAAAAAACTCAGAAAAAAAAACAGAACTACCGGATATGACGCAAGCCCCCCCCCCCCTCTGCCTTAAGGTGACAAGGATAATGGACAATTAGTGAAAGTGCAGAAACGCTTAAAAAGTTTTCTTTGGAAAGTCATTTTCTCGGCGATAGAGGTAATAAGGTTGTGAATTAGGGATCGGAGCCGAACTGATTTTAAGGTACAGGAATTGAAATTGGGAGTCGAATGCTTAAAATTCCAAGAGTCGGAGTGTGTTATTTTCTCTCTGCGTTGGCAACGAAACGCTTGGCGATCCATCGCCAAGTGTTCGCCAAATTATAAAATCACTTGAGTTGGTGTTATGGAAACATCATACACTTTTATACCAACATAACAAAATACACATATAAAAAAAAACGTTCCGTGGCAGTTTCTCTGTTGTCATACAAACAAATCTCGTCTCGCCTACGGAGATTGAATTTTTATGCAATTTTTTAAAGTTTGTAGAAGTTTTATTGTCTAGAAGTGTATAAGGAGTCCAGGAGCGCACTTTTAAATTTAGAAATAATTGCAAATTATCTTTATAAAATTAAAGCCTTGATGTCCAATACCATTTGAAAATTTTGAGCAGAAAATCTTTGTTTTCCTACAACATCTATATAAATGTATTGTAAATGCTTGAAGCTTTTAGAGAAATAACTAAAGTTTCATTCGTAACGACATCATCATGTTTGCCCCAACAGCACTTCTTGTTGTTTGTCCTGGACAACTCAAAATGTGTTTCCCAAATTAACCTGTTTTCAGTGATTACATCTGCGGAGTTTTATTTTACATATTCATCTCAGGGGGGAAAAAACTCCAAAAAAACTTCCAGCAATTCCAAGTTCAACCACATGCTAATTTCTTTTTAAACGCTGCCTTTCAAACACACCTGAACAAAATGTAGCGTTTAAACTTGTAAATCCTTCACAAGAGATTGATGCCATAATTGTATGCTTAAAACCACCGGCATGATTTAGGCACATTTGCTCATCAAGAGCTTCTACAGCATAAGCCGCTCATGTGACCCAATCTGCAGCATGACCCAAGGAGAGAGGTTACCTCGCCGCTTCTGGCATGTCTGGTCTCCAAGTCTGGTTTTATTAAAACAGATAGAAGGAGAGAGGATATGAGTGGAGTCGGCGTAAAAGTGCTTTGTAACGGAGAAACTCGAGCCATCACCAGCAGCAATGAGATTTCGCAGAGTCATCGGGTACAAGAGTGTCCTCCAGCGCCATCGATACGGTCAACATATTAAAAAATCAAACGAGTTGGTTTATTTTTTTTATTTCTGCTCGGGGGAAGCTGGCTATCGACCTGAGTTTGGTTGTCAAAGGTAAAAGGATGTGAAAATGCAAATCGAACTTGGTGAAGTTGATATTTGTTTTAAGACAAGGTTTCGAATCTTGAGGGAAATTTGGTATGGTTGTACGTTGGTACAGATACTCGAATTTTTGAAACAGATAGTTGACGCAGAATTTCTTTCTTTAATAGGTATGCGTTTACGTATACCTATTATAAGTTTTTTCATTTGTACATTTTTTTCTTACAGTCTCATCAAACCTGTACAAACGGTGATCCACTAGAAAACTCTCTTTTTTTTTTTAAATTTTTGCTTATACATACTCAATTAGCTCCATTCAAATAAGTTGGTCAATAAATTCAAAATGCGGGTTGATTTATTTAATTTCTGCTGAACTAGAGATGGTAATTGACTTGCATTATCGAGGTTAAAAAGATGCAATGGACGAAATAGCAGTTGAAGGTTTTATTCCAAGTTTCAAATCACACTCGTGAATTAGATAGCAATAATATATCCTTCACTGTGACACAAATTGACAAACTTGCAGCCCACGGGCCAGATGTGATACAAGAAATCTTGATCTCACTGGCCAGTCTGCGGCATTTGAGACGGCACTCCCAAATCCGGCGACTTCAAAACAGTCACCGGATTTGAGAGTGCGGATTTAGTTGTTCAAAACAGCAAGAGAAAGAGAAATACGAAAACATTTAATTGGTAGCAGGATATTCAAAAAATCATGGTGGAATGTCGAACAGCAGTTGGAAAAAAGAGAAATTTGTGATACATCTGAAAGGTAAGAAAGTAGCAAATTAACCGAATTTATATGAAATACACCTCCAGCTCAGTCAATTTCAGCCGAGGACTGCAGTTTCGGGCTTTCTAGCACTCACAGCCCGGCATAGAATTAACTGAGCTGGAAATGGAAAACCTCTTAAGGAAGCCAAGAGTGCCAAACAAACTGGTAGCTAATATAGAATTAGCACTGACCAGACGAGTGACCGAAAGACGAGTGCCGGGCTGATGAGTGCTAATAAGCACGAAACTGCAGTCCTCGGCTGGAATTGACTGAGCTGGCGGTGTATTTCATGTATTTCTGCCTTAGCCCTGGCTATAGGGCGGTAACTTACTGAATATAACCGAATTTATGTTCGAAAAATACAGTTTGTAATCTGCTACAATCGAATATGGTTAACGCGAGCTTTTAGGTGCAAAAATACTCCATACTGAAGATCAAATTTCGCAAAAAAAAGGTCAAAATTTTCATTTACTATAAATTTCTCTTCGACTCTATTCACTTTCAAGCGGCCCGCTCGATTATTTAAAGCTGTTTCATAATATTATGCTGATATCGGGTTCAAAAAAGCAGGCGAAGATGCTTGAAAATAGATTTGTGTTTCGTGAAAAAATAAAATCGAGCAAAAGCACAAAATTGAAGGCGACTACGATTGTAAAAGGCAAAAAACTAGTTAGTTCAACTCTTTTTGGAGGAAGGTCGTTGAATACACCAGACATGTTCGGCAAAGAAAATTCATTTTCGCCCAACTATAATATGAAACGGTATAAATGAATGAACAACTACTCGAAACAATATGAATAAATGAACTACTATATGAAACAAAATGAATAAATGAACAACTACATGAAACAATATGAATAAATTAACAACATGAAACGATATGAATAAATGAACTATGTGAAACAAAATGAATAAATGAGCAACTATATGAAACAAAATGAATTAATGAACAACTATATGAAAAATATGAATAAATTAACAATATGAAACGATATGAATAAATGAACAACTGTATGGAAAAAATGAATAAATGAACAACTGTATGAAAAAAAATGAATAAATGAACAACTGTATGAAAAAAATGAATAAATGAACTGTATGAAAAAAATGAACAACTGTATGAAAAAAAATGAATAAATGAACAACTGCATTAAAACGATGAATAAATGAACAACTGTATGAAAATGATGAATAAATGAACAACTATATGAAACAATATAAATTAATTAACTACTATATGAAACTATAGTTAGGGCAAACCTAACTTGGCTGCGTCGTAAAGCTCTGATGAGAAAGTGTGTGGCCTTCACAATACTACCTGTTTAGGTTTAGCCCAATTACAGATAAACTTAGAGAAAAATTTCATGCATATGTATTTTCTTTTCGCTGATTTTAACCCCCATTCTGCTAAAACTTACTTTATTCACCCTGACTTTTTTTTTTAGCATTTACTGTTGAAGACCTTAAAGGTCGTAAAAAGGAATAGCCTTTATGAACAAGGACATGATTTCAAATTGTTATTGTACCCAACAATCACACAAGTTGGCGCAAACAGCTTCCAAACCGTTAAATATATCGACTCCCAATGTATCCCCAGAATATTTCTGATATTTATGAGCAGATACAGAGTGAAGACAACTAAACTCAACGATCCATAAAATGCAAGAGTTCTTTAAAAATAGTGGGCGGACCAGTGACTCGGAAAATTACCCATAAATGAAAGTTTTAAAGCTTTTTTTTATTTTATTCCGCTAGCATCAGTAACAGCAAAAAAAATTTATTTTGTTTGATAAATGATATCCGGAGAGCTTTTTTTGTTTCATTCCATTACCATCAACAGCACTTGAAGTTCTTTTTTTTTTTTTTTTTTCTTTATTCTTGTGATTATGACGAGTTTGAAAAACATTCCTAAGATAAAAGCAGAATTGATTATTTTAGAAGTTCCATACTCTAAGACAACAACATAACTTAAGTCAGATATTCCCGCTGGCGATATACAAAGAATAAATATTATAAATTGTAGTTTGGATAAATGTTTTCAAATGAGCTCAAATGGAAGTATTACGTTAGCTAAAATATTTGTGTTGTTGAAACTGATGTATTACATGCTAATTCCAACATTTAAAAGTGCCTTGAGATACATTTTCCACAATTTAAAGAAGCAAAAGTATTTTTTTACTGTATTTTTACGCAAAGATATCCGACAAAAGCTTTTATCTAATTTTTTGACAATCCATATGCTTAAGATACTTTTTCATTGTAAAAGGGGTTCCTTGTAAACCGAAAAGTTGTTTGATTTTTGAGCAATCACGATTGCTTATTGTTCTCACTTGACTGTTTTTGGCGTGCTATGATTTTATTTTCTCCCTCCTCCCTCTGCAGCACAACCGTCGAACGACCTCACGATGCTGCTCCTCTAGCGAAAACCTTCTCCAGATTGCGTCCATATCCCACACACACGCATGCATACATACACACACACACACACACACACACACATACATACATACATACCCACACACACACATACACAAATATACACACACATAGCCACACACTCATGCCTGCACACCAGACGCAAACACACGCCTACATACACATATACACACACAAGCCTGCACATAGACACAAACACACACACCTACACACGCCACATACACACACACATGCCTGCACATAAGCAAAAAAAAAACACGTGATTGAGGAAAACATAATTCGAATTCAAGATATCAAAATTCAAATTAATTTTTTTCTTTTTTTTTAATTCTTATTATTTTAAACTTTTACAAAAAGGGAAAGTAACAAGAACATAGTGAATTCTGCATTTCTCTTCTAGGACATTGCATTTGCAGCAGGAACGCAAGGGATTAGAGAGTCGACTCCTCAACGAACCCACGATTTTAATCCTTGTTATCAATATTAGTATAGTAATATGCAGGACAAGGATATTGATCACCTAAAATTTCTTTAAAAGTGACCTTAAAAATGTAAAAACAAAATTCTAGAAATCAACGAAAATGTCCCAAAAAATTGATAATGATGACCTATAAATTTGCAAATTGAAAAAAAAAAGTTTTGCATCGCTATCTTAATCGTAATTTGTTTCTATATAAATATAATATAAAAATACGCACTGGGGTAAAAAGCTTTAAAAAATTGTAATATTTAAAACAATGATATAATTTACAAATAAAGTAACAGTAAATAAAGACTTGATAAAGTAAATAAGAATTTATAAATGTCTAGCTTCAATTTTCCGGACAAACAGAAATGCATTGCATTAAGATCGATTTTTTGATAAGCTTAAAATCGGAACAAAGCATATTGTCCAAAACCTATTTCTTTCAATTTTGAGCTATTCTGTTTTATATCAGCATTTATTATTGTGCATATAAAATAACAAGATTCCTTAACCAAATTTTCTTCTGTACACAAATTTGTTTTTTCTCCGTTTAAAATGTTCAAAGTTTGCTTGAAAGTATGAAAGGCAGCATTTATTTTACATTTTTTTTTTTTTTTTTGAGCAATCACGATTGCTTATTGTTCTCACTTGGCGTCCTATCATTTTATTTTCCCACCGCCTCCCTCTGCCAGCACCACCGTCGACGGGCCTCACGATGCTGCTCCTCTTGCGAAAACCGTCTCCAGGTTGCGTCCATATCCTACACACACACGCATACATACACACATCTACACACACACACACACGCCTACCTATACACACATACCTAGACACTCATGCCTGTACACAGACACAAACACACACGCCTACACACACATACACGCACACATGCACACACAAGCCTACACACAAACACACGCCGACTCGTGATTGCGAAAAACATAATTTGAATTCAAAATGTCAAAATTCAAATTATTATTATTTTGTAATCGTCCTTTAAAATTACAGGGAAAAAAGATATAAGAAGGTAAAAGACCTAAAAATGTTTAAAAAATCCAACAAAGTTGAAAAATGACTTTAAAAATTCCGAATAATGAGTAAGGAAAAAACGGCGGAAAATGCAAAAAAAAAATGCAACTATCATTAACATCCTAGCCTTGATAATATGTATATGCACTGAGTTTCAGAATGATGAACTTGATGTTGAATACAGTAAAACCTAGTTTTAAGCGGGAAATACGTTCCACGGAAATGCAGCGTAAATCAAAACCGTGTAAATTAAAGCTTAATAGTAGTGTTAAAATAGGATTTAGGTTCCGTAAATGAAAAAAATACTGCATTCTAGTTAATAAGTTTAATGTGTACTTATTCTGATACATTTGCACATCACGCATAAAAAAATGCAAATTAATGTGGAGTTGATAAAAATGAATTGGTTATTATATTCTATTGACAGTCAGTTATTTTTCTCTGGTTTTCCTCGAGTTTCTGAGGACGTTAACGCATCCATATGATCACTCGCGTCATTTCCATGACGGGATCTTCCGTCACGAACAAATCAAGAGATCATTTTCCATTGTCAAGGAATGGCTCAAAATTTGTAATGTGAAAGCTTTTGGTTGTGTGTCACCGATGTCGGTATTCTTGTTGGTTTCGTCCTCATTTGTCACTTCTAAAATCTCCTCTTCCAATAAGCTCTGAATTGTGTGAATTTAGAGACTGTACTCAGGTAAAAGCTCTGGAATCAATCGCAAAAACATTTCTCCAGTGGCCCGAGCTCGCTTATTAGCATGCCAAAATGTAGTTTATTGGATGCTATCTGTAATCTAAAGAGTTAGGATTTTTAACGGGGAGAAAATTTTATCCATTTGCAATACCATATCCACGTAAAATCAAATTTCGTCCGCGTAAAATAAAATAAAGTTGTCAAAAATCAAACTGCATTTTTACTAAATCCGCGCAAAAATGAGGGTCTACTCTACTGAAATTTTGCATTTCTAAGTTATCCGATTTGTTATTCTACTTCGTTTTTTACAATTTTTTCCTTCACTTTGCAACGTTTATTAGTTCTGAGCTTGAGTAAACTAAATTGTCCAGTAACAATTGTTCCGTAAAGGTTGTTAAATAGCGACTACATTTCAAAAGCAGGATGTAATTGCTACATTTAAAAAAACGCGAAGTTGTAGTTAACTACATTTGAAACAAAGTACTAGTTGTAGCGAACTACGAAATAAATGCTTTTCTAATCACCGAGGTTTATAATCGTGAGGCATTGCTTAAAATCTTCTGTCTACTCTGTTGTGCTAATAATTAGTAGTAGGCTTATGCTGTGTAGATTTTTTTTTTTCAGCAAAATACGACGTGCATGTAGTAAAACGTTCGTATTTGCTTATCTGATCTAACAAATCATCTTTTACTAGTGTTTTGTTCAATGAGTCAAACGTTCGATTCGAAATGAAGAAAAAAAAACGTGTAACGAAACTGGGTTCAACCAGCCACGACTTTACCTCACATAAAGCAGAAGGTGTAACGCCAGTTTCAACATTACTCTGAGTTGAATACACCTAAAAGGCCGCCTACGTCACCGGCGGGCTCGCTTCTTAGAAGGTTGGCGAAGCCGATGAAAATAAAAGAGAAAGAAAATATTGAAACAATAAGCGCGTTTTTCCCTTTCGACAAGGCCCATCGCGCATGCGTAAGGATGTGACGCATGCGCCCACTCTTCGCCCTCCACTGAACCTAGAAAATAGGATGAAGAATATTGATGAAAGTAAGTGACATGTTCCGAATTGGAAGCAGAAGCTTATGTCTTTCCGCGACTACCGGAAAACAACTTGTGAAAAAAAACGATCAAAATTTGAATTTTTAAATTTAAAAATACGAACTTCGAAATTTCTTTTTACAAATTTGTTTATCGCAAAAGAATTTATTTTATTCAACAACAGAAGGAGAAGCTCAAAACTTCATAATAATTAAATGCTTCAAGCACGAATCAGGTGAGTCATGAACAGTGTTGGATGTAGGAGGGAATTTGCCCCAACTCTTCAGGGGGCCCGGCAAGAATTAGAGTAGTATAACTAAAGTTTCACAAGCTTTATGGGAGGAGGAACCCAGGACACCAAACTGACAAAAGAGCCTGTATTGGCTTCGGCGGCTCTGCTGAGAAGCAGAAAATTCACCTACGTTCTGCGCTCTTTTTTTGCTGAGATATCGGTATAAAAACTTGAAGGGTTGGGGAAGCAGTTTCAAGATTTGCCTCAGCTCAGAAAAATCGAAGATCTGGCACTGATCAGGAACACCCTTGAAGTGATCAAACATAGCCCTAAACTTCATTTTTGAGATTTCAATTTCGACAAAATACCGGGGGAGAGTCTCGAAATCCGATGTATCCGATCATTACACTTGTGAAAACCTCCCTTTCCGATTTGTGCGGTCAAGTTTTGATAACACCCCTACAAAATCACAAGCTGGATCGGCTAATTTACTAAGGGAAAAAATAGATTCGCAGCTTCGTTCAAGAAAACAAATATATCGATGTGGCAAGAGGAACACTTGTATAATCAACGGTATCCAGTCAAAATGTCGACAATCAACTATGAAGTCAGCATTTAAAATGACGAATGCGCAAGAAAAAGCAACCGTACATGCTGTGGTTTCTCGAAACAAAATTGTCAAATCATAACGTCATTTAAGAATTTCAAAAAGAAAGAACCTTCTTCAAATTCCTCCATTCAAAGATGGTGCAGCGTTTTCGGAATTTAAACTTCCAGTGGAACAAATGAGAAAATGCTGTCTTTTCACAAACATTTAGTACTTAACATATTTACGGCTACATTTAAAATATAATACAGCACGACAGATATTTTGAACTCCATGGGGACCTGTGGTTCGTGTCCTTCACGATTTTGCTCAGTTCTCCATGTCGACCAATCAGTTTCTCTTTCTAAAAGAATTGTTTCGTGGGAGAGTTCAGCGAATGTTTTCGTCGAGCCAGACAGCGTTTATAACCACACAAACTTATGTTATCTCTGATGCTGTCTGGGATTTTACCGAAATGAGAGTGGCTTGAATTTGTTTTCTAGAGTACATAAAGACATCTCACACCAGGGTTCATAAATTGCTATCTTTCGCGCATGTGCAGTGAAAAATTAATGAAATATGAACGTTTAAAGCAATTAAATTTTCAATATTTCAACTTCAAACTTTATTATTATATTTCTCTAATATGCTGTCAAATATTCTGAAACTTTCGCAACGTTTCACGGAAAATTCTGCGTGATAGAGGCCGAAAACCTTCAAAACTAATTTGCATTTTTGAAAGAAATGCTTATATTTCCGTGGGTATGAGAGATACTTTCACGAAAATATAAAAATAAATTCTTGATTAGTTTTTTAACTTATTTCTGAAATTTATAGCTTATTCCCAGCTATTTACAATGAAAAATGATCAAAAACCGATTTTTGGTTCCCCAACTTGTTGCTGGTCCCCTAAATGAATAGTAGACTTAATTTTTATTGGACAAGGACAATTGGAGTCTTTGTATGTGAAAATAATAACAGAGCAATTGGTCTTTTATTTCTCGAGAAATCCGTAAAAATGTGAATCTTTGAAAAAGTCCTAATACTTTTGGTCATATAGTGTATGTCGTCCTATATATATCGGTGAGAACCCTGCCTCACACCGAACGGATAATTTTGATGGGCACGACAAATGCCCAGATCTCGATATATTTAGTCTATGTATAAAAACTACATGGCTGACTTTTCCGAGGGAAGGAAGGCTACGGGGCCCACCAAACCACCCAACTAAAATCTGTGACAGAGACAAATCTGCACCAACTTGCTATGTCTTTCTCGATGAGTGTAATCTGGGTGAAGAATTTCTAGGTCGACCCCCGAACAATTGATTTGAAAAAGAAAACACATGGACAAAGATATTCAGTAAATTACCGCCCGTTAGCCAGGGCTAGAGCAGAAATACGTGAAATACACCGCCAGCTCCGTCATTTCCAGTCGAGGACTGCAGTTTCCTGCTTATTAGCACTTATTAGCCCGGCATAGGAAAGTGACTGAGCTGGAGATGAAAAACCTCTTAAGGAAGCCAAGAGTGCGAAACAAACTGGTAGCCAATATAGAATTAGCAGACCAGACGAACGACCGAAGCATTAGTTCGGTTCAACTCGAAGATTGAAAGCGAGGCAAGGTATATTCAGAAAAAATTACGGCCCATTAGCCAGGGCTGAAGCAGAAATACGTGAAATACTCCGCCAGCTCAGTCATTTCCAGACGAGGACTGCAGTTTTGTGCTTATTAGCACTTATTAGCCCGGCATAGGAAAGTGACTGAGCTGGAGATAGAAAACCTCTCAAGGAAGCCAAGAGTTTGAAACAAACTGGTAGCCAATATAGAATTAGCAGACCAGACGAGTGACCGAAGCAATGGTTCGGTTGCTCGGTCGTGCTAATAAGCACGAAACTGCAGTCCTCGGCTGGAAATGACTGAGCTGGCGGTGTATTTCACGTATGGACAAAGAGTATCAGTACAATGGTAATAGCAATTTCCGAAACTGGAAAGTGTCTCATTAGCCAAAAAGGAGCGACATGATGATGACATCACAAGGTGATCTTGATGGTGTCAGGAGGAGAAAAGGTTTCACTGCAATCCATAAAAATCAACCAGACAAGCAGCAAAAACATTTAGTCATGTAGAAATTTTTAACAGAATCTACTTCATTGCATATAAAGTACCAATTCCTCCAAAGGCAGCCAGATTATGAGCCACGTCATTTTACAGACTGCTCAAAAAAATAATTCAAGGACAACCTTCAGTCTAATTGGGTAGGTATTCTTACTCCCGTATGGAGATTTTTTCCATCATAATTGAGTGCATGTTGGCGTCATTGGCAGCTAGCGAGAATAGCACTCGAAAATAGATCTTCAAAGATTAATTCATAGCAGTATTCGCATCAGAGTAGGGTGCAGCGAGGGAGGATTAACCCTAGACCTTAGTTTCAACACATATTGCCCTCAGATTTTAACCAAGGCTGCAGAGTCGATGCTGTAGTCACAGGCTCTGAAATTCCAGGAGTCGGACATTTTCTTTCTGAGTCTTCATCTCTGTCCGAGCTGCCGAGTCGGCGTCGGAGTTGTGGAGTCGGACTGATTTTGGACTAGAGATTAAAAAATATGCTTACTCTTTTTTAATCAAGATTTAAGATCTGTAACGAAATGTTGATGTAATTATGTAGAGCTTGATTGCCCCACACGTTGTGGGGATGAGCCAAATGTGTTAGAAAAAAACAAGCAAGCTGGTTTAATTTCAAAATGAAAACTACTTGTTAACTACACCCGGTAAAAATGTCAGAACACACTTTTAAGCTTCATATTCAAAAACCTAATTGTATTAAAAATAATTCGCCTTAATAACATACAAAAACCAAACAGAATGAGCAAATTCAACCAACCAAATTAGAAATAATGAAATTTCAAAAAAAAAATATTTTAGACGCGGGGGTGAAGTGCTTTCGCTGACGATTTTTAGTGTTAGCTGGCAGACAATGCTCCCCACAACACTTCTAAATCGGGATGAACAACTGATTGCTTCTTTGTAACAATATACGAGTATATGAGAGTTCAGTTACACTAACTTAAATGGTGCAATTGACTTTAAATATATGCGAGCGTTTTAAGATAGAATATGCGAAGGGAGATTTGTATTCAAAAAAATACATACATTTTCTCAAGTTGTTGGTTTGCTCAAATACATAAAAATTTTACGTCGATGAAAATATATATCTATTTTATGTAAAGTGCCCAATAACTCAAAAAACTCGAATGAATTTGTGAAATTCTTTGCAGATAAGACACAAATTCTGAACAAAACAGTTATTCAATGGAAAAAGCAAAATATAGAGCAAGTGGAGTAATAGAACAGAGTGCGGCTTTCGTGGACAGTGGCAACAAAAATAACTGCGTCATCTACTGAGGCAGTGAAAAGCAAAGGGATGTAAGTGGATATTTTCAAGTTGAGCAAAACGCGTTTAAAGATAACGTCCTAGGTAGGCTTTCATTGAATTATTTTTTCTGAATCATGCTATACAGCAGCACCTACCAGGGCTAATAGTACTACATCTTGCCCCAAGACAGAGGAGAGGTTCACCTACCACTTGTACTGGTCATCTCCACATTTCTAGTTTTGCCACCGACATCGCTTTGCTTCTCACTGCCTCAGTTGAAATCTGATCTCAGAACAGAAAACATTTCAATTCTAATAGAAAGTGCAGCATAAATTCCAAGTGATATTCTCAAAGCAACAAATTTCAGTCGTTGACTAGTGTTATTGATTACATATTCCAATAGTTTGTGATTGTCAACTGTTCTAAGTTTCCCAGTTTTACCTTTCACAAGAAAAAAAAAAATCTTCATTCAATTGAAATTATCTCTGGACAATTGATATGCAACTCAATAATACTAATCAAGAGCTAGATTGGGTTTTGTTTGAGGTCTTAGGACTCATGATCCAAAGAAAGAGAGAGAGAAAGACTAAAGGAAAATGAAGATAACACAACTTATTACAAAGAATTCCTAAAAAATTGTAATCACGAAATTAATGGATCCTTGCAAAAAGGTCGGTGGCTAAAACAAACCATTCTCAAAATTTTAACTAGGAAAGGGAAATTTTGCAAGATTTTCAATGGAACAAAAGAGACCTTCACAACTGCTTTAATTTAAAAATACTGATCATAAAAATGCCTACTTGATCAGAGAAATTTCAAAAGCAGAAACCAGACCTTTCACAAAACTATCTTCCAGTTAATCAACTTTTTTTTTATAAATATTTCTTAGAACAAGAAGTTCTGGCCAATTCTTCAATACCTTATCCAATAAGGTATTTTATCTTTCCAGAGAAAGATCCTTAATATAATCGAAATAAATAAAAAAAAAATTGCTTTCGCACATTACTCTGAAATTTCTTTCCTGAAGAGCTAAAAATTAAGTTTTATGAATTGTCTAAAATTGAAGTAAAAAAAATCCAGTTGAACAAAAAAAAAATAATAATAATATACACCCAAACCTGTTTCTGGGCGGTCTTTTTTTTTTTTTTTTTCTTTCTGCGAAAAAACTAAATTGTGAGTTCGAATTTTTTATATCAATAACAGTCAAACGTTTTTTGTTACAAAGTAGTTGCTAAAAGGATTAAGTTTTAAAACTAAAAAATTAAAACTGACCTAAAAATTCTAACATTTTGTTTTGACTTCAGCTTTCCAACGTTCTGTCGTTATGAGAAAAACTATATACAAATGATAGGAGGGTTTTTTTTTTTTTTTGTATGATTAAACATGATTAAAAACTATCGAAAATTTTGTGATGATTTTGCCGACAATGAGAGGAGATAATAAATATATTTGCATTATTTTTTTTAATTCTTAGTGGACTCCGAAAAGGATCTCAGTTCCAGTCTAATACCACGTCAAGTTTTAAAGCTATACAGGAATCAATGGGACCACTTCACAAAGTGTTATTTAAAAGAAAAATTAACAGGAAAAAAAATATTGTGAGCAACAGTTATTAAATTTTTCTAAGCACAATATCAACCCCCCCCCCCCCTCCAAAGAAAAAAAACTTTTTCGTGTTACTAATGAACACAGAATCATTAAATTCCATATTGACCCTTTAATTTTTTACCGTTACAATATCCTTTTTTAAAATGTGTCTCAAATAAATATAATATTTTGGAAAAGAAAGATTTTATTCCGGCTTTAAAAGGTTTATATCGGTCAATAGAGGAGCATTAAATACGTTCTATCTCTCTCTTTTTCTCTGCTCGCAGGAAGTAGTCACACTCACATAAGGTATAGCAGTGTCGAAACGCTAATGCGAAATACAGTCGAACCTCCATATATCGAACTTCCACATATCGAAATTTTCTATGTATCGAAATCCCAGCAAATTTCTATGTTCATTACATTGAAAAATTGTTTCTATATATCGAAAAAATTTCTATATATCGAATTATTTTTCGAGACATTCGTAGATTTTTTTTTCCTCTTTAGACTGTTTTATCTCATGAAAAATAAAGGTTAGGGGAGAAAATTATGTTCACTAAAAGTTGCTACGAAACTGATAAGGAATCTGGGGTTGAAGGGTGTGTAGATAGGTCGTTGTTTCGTTCTAGAGTTCTTAAATTCCCTCAAGTTTATTTCAGATATCTTAATTGTAACCAGTAACATTGTAAAATCAGTTTCAAGTCATTCCTTTTGTCTGTTGATTATCGTTTCTAGTCGTTTTAGCTGCAGTAAAAATCATTCAAGTTAAGTAGATTAATTTTTTACTTTTCTCTCGATTTGTCAAAACGAAAATCATTTAATGTTGCGAATCAAGTTGAATTGACAAAGAATAAAAATGTATGAAGGCGCAAAAATGTTATTTCTGTTATTTTTTAAATTAACTTTCAATTAATCCGATTGCTCGTATAACTTCGGAAATAAGGTTTCATACACGAAAATTAGCTTTAATTTTAATGTTTTAGGAGATTTTTAGGATAAAATAAGATCGTTTCTATATATCGAAATTTCTATATATCGAATTTTTTTCCTGCAATTTGCTACTTCGATATATGCAGGTCCGACTGTAGTAGAATCCTGAGTCAACGACGAGGAGCTAGGTTCAGGTTCAAGGCTAATAAATGATTCACTCACAAACCAGAATAATTAAGTTTAAAAAAAACTATTTAAATCCAAAAATGTTTTATTAGCCTGTTGTATATAAGTTCGTAATTAACTTTTTGATAAGTTGCATTTCTAACCATGGTGACGGTAGAAAATGCATCCAGTTAATTCAATGGACGAAGTTATCTTCACAGTTCTCTCAATTTATAGCCTTGGAATTAATCGTTTTGACTGAACGGCTCCCAGAGAACAAAAACATTATACACCTCCCTTCGCTTCTGAAGACTGTAAAAAGACGACTTTTTAAGTGTAAAATGTTCACAGAAAATATACCAGTTTTAACAATGTTTCTTTACAGTAGAATGATGGAACAGAATTGTGTTGTAGTTAGACAGTCCTGTGAACTTCTGGGAAAATGACATACAAAGAAATAAAAGAGCAACGAATGCTTCATGTTAAAATCAAATGTAAGGAAGATAAATTGAAGCCAATTTATAGGACAGGACAAGATAATATTTTAATAAAAAGATAGTTCCGTAACGGCATCAGTACACCCTTGAATATGAGTTACTTTGCCATTGCATATAAAGTGTACAATTTCCGCACAATAATAGCATTCCTTTATCTTGCAATGAAAAATCAGACTTCATATTTAGAAGAGAAAAAAGATTTGCTTAAAGTTGCTGACAACATCTTGCAAGTACTGTCAACATGCAATCTTATGACGGTCATTGGCCCAAGGGTACAAAAACGATCGGCCCATACCAAACAATTTAGGTAGCAACGAAGTAAACGCTTAAAGAAGAAAACAAATTGTAGAAGCAACAGAAAAGAAAATGGAAGGGATAAGAAAGGGAAATGCAAAATCCACGGCTGGCTGAACATTTCCCATGACTTAGGTTCGAGCTTCGCTACTCCAGACCTTGAGTTTGAGAGGAAACGATGTGATTTACTTCGATATCCAGATCAACGAGATTACGAAGACCGGCTGCAAAGGATTGTGGGAGCCGTGGCATTCCCGATGGAAGAATTACGGAATTCTAAATGAAAGCAGATTTGGATTCACAGATTTGGTAATAAACTAGCGATTGGATGTTTTGTGGTTTTGTTGAAACTTTGAGGAATGAATAAAAGATGCAGCTACAAAATTTCTAAGAGCAACTGGCAGTCTTTATTACAGCTGGTTCCGTTATTTACAAGATAGCTAGTTACTCTTAGAACTTTTGCTCCTAGATCTAGCTCACAGATTTGGTTATAAACTAGTGATTAGATGTTTTGCGATCTTGTTAAATCTTTGGGGAATGAATAAAAGATACAGAAGCAAAAGTTCTAAGAGCAAATGGCTGTCTTTGTAAAATTTTCAAGACAGCTAGTTACTCTTAGAACTTTTGCTACTGCAACTACCTTACAAATTTGGCGATGAACTAGTGATAATATGTTTTCTGGATTTGTTAAAACTTTGAGGAATGATGGAAAAGATGCAGCATGAAAAGTTCTAAGAGCAACTAGCTGTCTTTGTAAAATTTTCAAGACAGCTAGTTACTCTTAGAACATCTACCTCTCTAACTCACAGATTTGGCAATGAATTAGAGATTAGATGTTTTATGAAATCTTTGAGGAATGAGTAAAAGATGCAGAATCAAAAGTTCTAAGAGCAACTAGCTGTCTTTGTAAAATTTACAAGACAGCTGGTTACTCTAAGAACTATTGCTACTGCATCTACTTCACAGATTCGGCAATGAACTAGTGATTAGATGTTTTGTAGTTCTGTTAAAACTTTGAGGAGTGAATAAAAGATGTAGTAGCAAACGTTCTGAGAGTAACTAGCTGTCTTCGTAAAATTTACAAGACAGCTAGTTAGTCTTAGAACTATTGCTACTGCATCAACCTCACAGATTTGGTTATAAACTAGTGATTAGATGTTTCGTAATTTTGTCGGATCTTGGGGGAATTAATAAAAAAATGTTGCAGCAAAATTTCTAAGAGTAACTAACTGTCTTAGTAAAATTTGTATCAGACAGTTGTCAACTTATTGAAGTGCATCAATTTACAACCATCCTTGCAAGTATAAAAGTTTGTATTTGATCGCCTAAGTACTTGCAATCCCAAACTTGCATAAACATCAGATTACAGATACTGATACCAAGGCCTGATTGTCAAAATACCAGGGAAGCTTGAGCATCCTGTCAGAATATTTAAGGAATCGAAAGCAGGGCCGTATCCAGAGGGGGGGGGGGTCTGACGGACCCGCCCCCCCCCCTGAAACCCGAAATGTTTTGTACCGTAAAACAGAAGGTTTTTTTTTTCTTTTTTTTTTTTAATTTCTAATGTCAGAAAAGGAAAATGACAAAGTTTTTTTTTATGCTTAATTTTGCTACTATTCAAAATTTATAATATTTTGAAGAAATACAGAAAAAACAGTTCTAGTTCTCATTAGCTGCAAGGCACACTTGAAATTTAGACCTTTAATTAGGACTTACTGCTCTCTTTCCCAATTCAATTCAGGGCAGTTCAGGGTTAAGGCAGGCCCTTTGTCAGTTCGGTAGACTTTTCAAGTCTACCGAACTGACTTCTGTGCACTTCCTCCTCCAGGGGCGTGCACAGAAATTTTGGGGCTGTCACAAATGCTTTTTTTTTTTTTTTGGCCCCCTCCATATTTGTAACCCATATTTTCAACCCTAGGTTTAAAAATATTGGGCCCCATTTAAGCTCGGGCCCGGGCCAACAGGTGTCCCTTCTCCCCTCTGTGCACGATCCTGCCCTCCTCCCACTAAAACGCTTATAAAACTTACACTGTACTGATTTAGAGCCGGGTACTCCCCAAAGGCTGCGCCCCTAGTTTCCGATTAGGCGAGTATCTTGTTACCAAGATGTGCCAAATTCAGCTCCTTGACACATCCTGAGTAGAAAATGCAAAAATCACCATTCTCGCGTTTTTGTAGCATAATTTTCAAGATCATTTTTGTGACTGATATGTTTCTTGTCTTGCATTTATTTAATGCCGAATTCAGTATCATGAAAGTTCTTTTGTTATTGCTTGCTTTTTTTTTTTTCTTACTTCTACTGCATACTGTTAATACCTTTAGTATGAGAAAAAAAATAACACTTACTCAACTCTCTTTCATTTTCTGCACTACTAGTGATTGAAAAAAAAAGTTTGTTTCGAGAAATATTTCGTTGCATTTATTTTTAAACTTAAAACGGTTCTTACAAGTTACGGTCTTACAAAGTTATAATCATTTTGTAAGACTGTGCAATCAACTTCTGAAAAGTGTAAATAAAGAGCTTCAAATAATTTCAACTGTTCGAGTCTTTGAAAATTATTTAAGTTTTTGAAATTTCTTGAAAAGTTCTTCAATTTTGTATCTTATCAAGAAAATAAAGCATGAATTGTCCAAATGGTCAGAATATTACTCTTCCGTTCTTATTTTCTGAATGTCTACACCATTTCTTTTAAACTATTTTGTACAATTTTCATACCGTAGGGCATTTAATGAAAAAAAAATGGGGGTAGGGGAAGTGATCAAAAACAAACTTCACTAAAAGTCGATATGAGCAGATGACGAAGTGCTTCTCTTTTCTCCTCTCTCGTTTTTCCTCTCTGTCTATTAAGTTCCATGATTTGTCAAGCAAGCAATTTTTATTTTGTTTGATCTTGATTTGCAAAAGAATGTATAACGTTTAAAAGACTTTGTTTGCCTATTTTTTTAATTTTATTTTATTTTATTTTTTCATATTTTTGTAGTCTCAATGACCTAATATCAGGCCTCAAAATACAGATATTTTTTTTTTTCGAAAATTTCTCGGGGGAAAAACCCCTGGACCCCCTGAAATTATGGATGTTCTAGATCCGACTTAAAGGGGCACTCGCTTGTTATCCTTACCACTACAAGGTGAATAAGAAAAATAATAAGAAATTAAAATAACAACAGTTCAAGCAGTGGAATCATTAAAAATAGAGACAAAAAGTCTTCTATGTTAACATTTTTATGCGTTTGGTGTGTCTATATATACTATATGTGTGTGTGTGTGTGTGTGTGTGTGTTAGGGAAATGTGCTAATCCGGGCCCCTCCCGAAAAAAATTTCTGGGTATGGCCTTGATCCAAAGGTTACTGAAAAAACTGCTGAAAAATTCCAGTTCCACCCCTTAATTTTTTTTTTCTTTTTCAAGAGATTGCAAGCATTAGAACTGGTTAAATAAAACGTTGTGTAAGAATTTTAAAAAGTGACGACATATTTTACAAAATGAGGTCATAAGTTGTTTTCAAATATGGGAACTGGCCCAACTGTGTTACTTTTATAGTATTTAATTAACTTTTAAAGTATTTAATTAATTTTGTGCAGTACTTAATCTGATTTAACTAACCACCCTTGTTTTCTGAAAATTATAGTGCAATTATATGCATTATAAAAAATACTATAAGTTATAAAAGGAAGGGGCTTCGACCTGAATTCTGCTGGGCTATTTTTGCAAATAATGCTTGTAGAATAGTGAGTTTAGTTTCAATGTGCGTCGAATTGCTCGGACATTTTCTCGAAGCAATAAAAGGGGGCCACCTCAACTGAGCTTCCTCGAACTCAAAGGTTAATTGAGCCCTCGTAAATATTAATTTAAACTGGACAAACATAATACAAGATTTTATATCGTTATAATTCCAAACTTCGTATTACAAACTTAGCAGTTTTGTAGATTGAAACTAAGGACCTAATTGAAACATTTATTAGCTTTCTACATACAGATATTTTAATTTTTATGATGAAGAATACCAAGGAAAAGCAAAAGAGCACAAATCAAAAATTTAGTCACTTAACATTTTTAATCGCTTACATTACATTAACTTAACACTTCTTTTTATTTTTAATCGGAAATATATTCTAAATTTAAAAAAATAAACTGAAATGGGAATTTGAAGAGCGATAAAGATGAAATTTTATTCTTTGTCAAAAAGTTCTGTTTCTACATTTTGAGGTTTGATGCTTAAATACATGTAAGGAAAAACAGATAGCAATTGACACTGCACTGGAAGTTGACACTTATGGAAAAGAAATTAATAAAAGCAACCCAGCCCTTAAGATAAGCTGAACAGTAAGCATTGCAAATTTAATCACCGTTTTGTTATTCTAGTTCTAAGGTCCACCCTGGGGTGCCGCGAACTGCTCATAATCCAATATAGTATATATAATAAAGGTATACTGGGGTGCATTGAGAAAATTATGTTTCTTCAAAGGGTGCAGCGATTCGGAAAAGTTTGGGAACCCCTGTTGTAGTACAATATCATAGTTCTCTTATATTATTTTTTCGTTACGGGTGCAAATTTCTGGTGGTTTTATCTTAGGTAGCTTTAGTTATTTATGCATTACTGTTATTTGCCTAAAAAGTACAGCAGATACAAATGTAATTAATTTCAATTTTATAATAAGCCATCCCTATCTCGCAATGAATTCAATCTTTCCCCAGCTTTATAATGAAAATTGACATTTTTATTGCTAAATATGATCAAACAACTCGAACAACGTTGATTTTATCAAGATAATTAGCCTGAGCAAAATTAATTGGAATAGAGGTGGTTCTTTGTCACATATTTCGTCTAAATAAAACGTTTTATGATCATTTGTCAATTTTAAAAAATTTTGAAAAAGTTTCCTCCGAATCAAATACATGGAGGCACAAAACATTCAACAGTAATTTCTCATTTTGAACTAGGCAGCAGATACGATTTTGGGCTTAGCACGGCAGTACATGCGTGTGTGACAAAGGCCAACTCTCGATAACTCGAAGTCCCAAGGGACCGGCTAAAACGTTCGAGTTATGAGAAGTTTCCACAAGTCTCAAGAGTTTGGGACCCAATGAAAACTTCGCGATAAAGAAATATTCGAGTTATAAGCTTCGAGTTATCGAGATTCGGCTGTATTTTCAAGTGTACAGATAATATTTATCTCCATTTCAATCATTTTACATCTTAAATTCTAAAATGCATTGCAACATTAAAATATAAATCCCATGCACTTAGGTGTTTTTTTCTTTCTTTCTCCACAGTAACTACAATGGAAAGTACATTTTTCACCTAGCTATCAGTTCTCCAAAATCAGACTTTCCTGGAATCTTAGCCCTGACTTGCAAAATTCCACCAAGCTTCATATTTCTGGACCGCCTTAACACACCTGCGAACCTGAGTCACTTTCTGGCAAAAAGACAAACCACACCCGAATGCGTTATTGATCACGCCTTAAACAATAAACACCTCAGTAAACGATTCTAATACACAAAACATACTGCAATGTGAAACTTTTTAAAAATAACTTCACAGAGCTCAATTTAAAATTTAATCTTTCATTTGAGAAAGATACTGTTGCAATGGTATAGAAATCTGTGTGCGTCTGTCAGTGCGAGTATATGTGTCTCTAACAGGCCCGTGTCCAGGATTTCATAAAGGGAGGGGTTGAAACCTTTTCCCTTTGTAACTTACGTTGTTCAAAGGAAAACTAACTATGCGTGTTAAATAGTTCATTTTAGTCCGATGACTAGGCTTTTTTTTTAAATAAGTTTTGCGTTTTTTTTTAATGAAATATTATTTGTACAGTTGAACGTTTTGTAAAAGCACACAAATTTCTTTTATGCCACCTCATTTTCCTTCTTTTTTTTTTTCTTTTGTTTTTCCATCAAATAACATTGAACAGGAACTGAATGAAAATAAAAATTTTATTTAAAAAAAATTGCTGTTTCGCATAGAAACATTTTTCTAGTGTGTGAAACTACTAATTCATCCAACACTAAAGGCGTACCATAAAAAAACAGTAAGCAAACATTTTCCCTGCTCCTAAGTTTTTTTTGGGGGGAGGGAGGGGGCTACGTCATTGTCTAATATTCTTTTAAATAATTTTCCCCTGCATTCTTACAGCATTGTCGAACTCTCCAACCATTCCATTTTTTTTCAAGCACTTAGACGCGAAGGTGCTTGGGAATCCTACGATTGAGGAAAATGTTAATTGTTAAAGTTGGGGAAATATTAAAGAGAGTGAATACTGTATCAGAGTTTAACTCTAAAATTAACTAAAACTTAAAATACGTTTTGGAAAATCGTTTGATGATTCATTGATTTTTTTTTCAATGGGAGGGGTTTAACCCTTAAAACCCTCCCCTTGGACACGGCTCTGGTCTCTAACTATTTCTCGTCCAGACTGGTAATGCCTACCAAGTCAGTACTAGTACTGTTGGATATAGAACATCTAGGGAAAAGCAGTTCGTCTTTTCTTACCCTCTAATAGAGCGAAGAGAGCAAGGAATTGACATTTAACAGCTGAACTATTAAAGAAATTAAAGCGATAATGCCATTAAGTCTCCACTAATAAATTTCACATAGTCGTGTCAAATGCACTAATAATCTTCTCAAAGTTAATACAAATGGAGTTAGAGAAAAAAAAAAGAAAACTAATTTTGGTTTCAAAAATCAATCACATTTTTTCAAAATTCATTATTAGACTGCGCTAAAAGATAACTATATTCATTTCATGTATGCATCGAAACTTCTTGGGAGGATTTTTAAAATGTTTTTATTTCTTTATTTAAATCTAGTTTTTATTTATTTTTAATTTAAATTTATGTGTTATTTTATTTTATTTTGTTAACATTTTATTTCATTTAATGATTTAGTTTGTGTGTGTGTGTGTGTGTGTGTGTGTGTGTGTGTGTGTAGGTGTGTGTTACAGGCGTAACACAGAACTTTTCTGAAAAAATAATTGAAATAAATACATAAATTTTCAAAAAAAAAAATTTTTTTAATCAATAAAATTAAAAAGGAGAGCTAAAAAATAAAAAAGGGTTGAGAAAAAAATGGGGGGAATTTGAGCCATTGAATTTGCGGGGGGGGGGACCCTTGCACCCAACCTCACCACTTACATT
The DNA here is from genome assembly GCF_026930045.1 of Uloborus diversus. NCBI lineage: Eukaryota > Metazoa > Arthropoda > Arachnida > Araneae > Uloboridae > Uloborus > Uloborus diversus. The sequence continues at coordinate 158,262,712 of NC_072738.1, forward strand.
GCAAAAAAAAAATTACCTCACAAGCTTAAGATTGATATCGGCTTCAGAATAATTCATAGCCTCTCTTTCCCTTTAAAAGTTATGTTACTCTAATTATTTAAACGAAAAAAGGAAAATATGAAAGAATGCGGCCGCCAAGGACAAGTGCTGATCACATTTAAAAAAAAAAAAAAAAAAAGCTGTTGGTGCTCATAAAAATAGGTTTGACAACGTCCTGAACGAACTTCTTTTAGTAAGTTGTGTCATACAAAGCTTTTTTAATTTGAAAACATTAGCATTAAAATAACGTTGATTTATTTGGAATTTGGTTTGTAATTAATCGGCTAATAAATAATATTTTCGCAAGAATTTCTATTCAAGTTTCAAACATTTATCACATTTTGTCAAAATCCAATTAGATTTCGCTGAAGGAGAACTTGATACCATTTTAATCGTTAAATGCCTCAAAAATTAATGATTTATGTAACCTTGGATTTTTTTCTATCTTAGAAAACGTTGCGCGTGGATTCATAGCTGATGATTAATTTGTTTTGATTTTCAGAAAAGAAATACAGATTGAAAATTAAACAGAGATATAATACTTTACTTCGAGATTGCCAACTCGAAAAGTTGAAACTATCGAAAAAAAGGAGGAGATTATCTAGCGCATAAATATTTTTAAAATTTATAAAATTATAGTATGCCATATCAAAAGTTGAAAACAAATTCATTTAAATTCTGGCTGAGAGATAAAAATTTCTGCCGATATTCGTATGCTTTCAAATGGTTGAAATAATCTTTTTCTCTGCAAGAGAATACAATTTTCCCAGAGATAGTATCTCTTGTGTGCTATTTGTGTGTGTGCGTCCAGTCTCGGTTTTTAATTCCCGAAACATTTTTTGAAACATCCAAGAATGTTGACAAAGTTTTTTTCTTTTCTCAATCGCTTAACCACAACCAAAAAATATATTAAAGGTTCAGTATTGCGCGATCCATGACATACTACTGAGCTATTTTTTAATAATTTCTTCTAAATTTCTATCAGAGGCGCAGCGAAGAAAGGGTTTGGAGGATCGACCTCCTCACCCACTCTTTTGAATAAGGGTTCCAAATTACCCAAATATGTTTGTACATTCTGTAATTTGCTAATTTATTATTACATTAGGAAGGGCGAGTTTGGAAGATCAACCTCCTCCACCCAGAGTCTTTTGAGGAAAAGCTTCAGATTACCCAAAAATGTATATTCTTAAATTTGCTAATTTATCACAACATGGGGACGGAGGAGTTTTGTGGATCTCCACATCGAGTCTTTTGAGGAAAAGCTTCAGATCACCCAAAAATGTTTGTATATTCTTAAATTTGCTAATTTATCACAACATGGGGACGGAGGAGTTTTGTGGATCTCCACCCAGAGTCTTTTGAGGAAAAGCTTCAGATTACCCAAAAATGTATATTCTTAAATTTGCTAATTTATCACAACATGGGGACGGAGGAGTTTTGCGGATCTCCACATCCGAGTCATTTGAGGAAAAGCTTCAGATTACCCAAAAATGTATATTCTTAAATTTGCTAATTTATCACAACATGGGGACGGAGGAGTTTTGTGGATCTCCACATCGAGTCTTTTGAGGAAAAGCTTCAGATTACCCAAAAATGTTTGTATATTCTTAAATTTGCTAATTTATCACAACATGGGGACGGAGGAGTTTTGTGGATCTCCACCCAGAGTCTTTTGAGGAAAAGCTTCAGATTACCCAAAAATGTATATTCTTAAATTTGCTAATTTATCACAACATGGGGACGGAGGAGTTTTGCGGATCTCCACATCCGAGTCATTTGAGGAAAAGCTTCAGATTACCCAAAAATGTATATTCTTAAATTTGCTAATTTATCACAACATGGGGACGGAGGAGTTTTGTGGATCTCCACCCGGGAGTCTTTTGAGGAAAAGCTTCAGATTACCCAAAAATGTTTGAATATTCCTAAATTCGCTAATTTTTTACCACATGGGGACAGGGTTGTTCGGTTTAAACCACGTTGGTTTAAGCCATGTGGCTTTTTAAAAAGCACCATGTGTTTATTTTTTATTTATTTATTTATTTTTTCATTTTTTTTTCTTTTTTTTTTAATGTCATTGTTTTCCCTCAAATGTTTTTATAAATTTTACATAGTATTGCAAAAAGTAAAATCGCATTAAATGCAAAGCAACTAGAAAAGCTTTATAGAGAAATTACGGATTCAAAAAATTAAGAAACTATTTTTTAGGGTAATGCAAGTTTGCTAAATAGTTTAATGTATGCAGCTTTCCCATTAGGTACACAAACATACAAGGGAGACCAACTAAGTTTTTCTGAAATTACACTGAAACAAAATCCAAGTAACTCTTTTATAATTTTTGAATTATTATTTTTTTTTCAGTCTTTTGCATTCCAAAATAGTCCAAAAAACATGTTTCAACCAAAATTTCATATACTGCCTAATTTGCTTGATTACTTAAGATGTATTGAGATATACTATTTACCATCAAAGCGATGAATAGTGTAAAAATATCTTAAAACTAGTTAAATGACAAGGGAAAAAAAAGGTCCAAAAACACTTCGAGTAGGCATAAAATTGCGCCTATACATGCACACTTTTTGCATCCCCGATAGACAATACAGTCAGAGCAAGAAAGGAAAATGTATAAAATTATGAAAACAGAAAACATTCATGTAACTCGGTGCTCTTATTAAAAAAATTTATTTCCAAATTTTCACCCCCCCCCCCCTTTTCAATGAACTTTTTTGATCCTAATATAATAAAAGAAGTCTCATGTATGAATGGTGGAAGAATCAATAAACATTAATTTTTATGACAGTCTTCATTATTAAAATATGTTAAAGGAATATTTTCATTTAAGTTTGTACTGAGGCTTTTTATTTAGTTAAAATGCTTTATTTGTTTCTTTGATTTAAAAAAAATTGTATTCTTAAATGCATTAAACCAGGAGAAATAATGTCTACAATGGAAAACATAACGATATTCTTGAAACATACTTGTCCTGTTTCTGTTATTGTTGTCACTGATACATTAGGTAAATAAATAAGATGATTTGTAACTTATTTTTTAATCTTTAAAAAATATATGCATTGATCTTTTGATTTTTAAAGTTGTATATTGTACATCCGACTTATGAATCTTTGTAGATACTGCAAAATACTTTCCTAATTTTATTTTTCTTTAAATTTATAGTAGATAGATATGATTATGAAGAAATTCATTTGCGAGAATTTATTCTTGGTTATTTGAAATTAATAATGTCTGAACTATCACAGTAAATTATTTCTTTGATTATTTATACACAGATCCATTTACCCTTGTATTTTTTATAATAGTTAAAAGATTTTCAAACACTATTCTCCTATAGAAATCTCTAAGTATGAAGAAATGAAATTACAAGATTTTACTCTTAATTATTTAATTACGAAGAAATTAGGTACAAATATAAATATTAAACGTTCCTGAACAAACAATACATAAAATCTTCATGATTTTCCTAAAATATTTTATTTTTTTTCCTTTAACAAAAAAGTAATAACCAAATAAACCCGGTTTGAACCAAAAAAAAAACCTGGTTTAAACCGAAAAAACCGTTCCCCCCCCCCAAAAAAAAAAACGGTTTTTTATACCAACCCTGCATGAGGAACGAGGGTTTTGGAGCCCAGAGTCTTTGAAGAAAAGCTCTAGATTACCCAAAATTTGCAAATTTATTACAACTTAGAATGAATCAATTTTTTGTTAAAAAAAATTTATCAACCAAAAACAACCTCTTAAAAAAAAACTGCTGTCAAACTGACACTAATTAAAGTTCTAAACGTAAAAATGAAATAATTAAAATATTTAATTCCTTCCGCTTATAAATCTTACGCGCTTCACTACATGTTACGTTAATAATTTTTGCGTGATCAATAAGGGTACAGTACTTCAACCTATTCTGTGCTTTGTGTCAAACAAATAAATAAAAAAAAATAAATTTCTTAAACTTAATCTCTACTTTAAAAACTGAAAAATATAATTTACACTCCTCAAAGTCATTAACGTAAAAATAAGTACAGTCCTCAAAATACTACGTTCATTTCTTTAACCAGTTTTACAGTTAAACACATGTAAGGTTCATGTTTTTTGCACACTTGGAAATAAAACGATCCTATCTTTTTTTTTTCTTTGCAAAATAAATCAATAACTGGAGATTTTTCAAATTAATCTCAACTTCACAAGATGTTTTTCAAAAATGACACTATTTTATCAATATTACCTTGTGTCAAGAGTAGAGACACACCCCCAAACATTCTGTCTGTGAAGTTATTTTTTCCTTGTGATCGATTTTATACGCATGAAAAAAAATTGCCTGGACAATCTGTCGGAAACACTAGCACTATTTAAAAGAATAAAAATCATCTATTTCTGACAAGGTGATAAGGTATTTGAATCCATATTCTCTCAAAAACTATCTGTTGATTCTATACTTCAAAAACCATAACGGCGCCAAAATTGAACAGGTGATTGAACAGGTTGTGTTACATTCAAGGCAATTTAACTCAAAAGGCTGTGCTAATATTTTTGTACATTGCACATACAGATATATATAAAATGAAATTTTACTCGCGTATAACGATTCAAGAATTTGTTTTTTAATACGGCTCAGTTAAAATTTGAATTTAAATATCCGAAGCAATTTTACATTTCAAATTAAAGAACGTATGAAAACGACAAAAAGCCTGAAATCTAAGTTATCAAAATTGAAATATTTTTCAACGAAAAATACTTTAAAAAGTCATTTAAAAAACATTAAATCCTCATGCTTTCCCGTGAACTAAACCGAACAAAAATTTCTCCCCCTCCCCTCCCAATACGCAAAAAAAAGAAAAACATGTAGTGTAAAAAAATTTTTTGTTAAAAGAAAAAAAAAACAATGAAACTTAGAAATTACTTTTCTTTCAATTAGACTGTCAAAAGCAATTACAACCACAGTAATGTGTTTTAGTCCAATAATAAGTAATACTAAAAACTTGTACATAAATTTACTTCGTAGTAAAATTTTATGTAGATTCGAGATAATTTCTTTAAATACTTGACAAGCAATAGCTGTTTACCTCTATTTGTAATATAAATTTATTACATAAAATTTTTAAAAGCTTAAATTGTTTGAATTTTCAATAAAATTCTTAAATTTGTGCTTTGAGAACAAAACACTAGAAGTTTTCTTTTTTTTTTTTTTCAAATAATGACGTTTGCAATAGTAATTGGAAATTTAATATGAAACTATCAACAAACTCTTTTCCAAGAGCCTATGCTGAGTTCACGTTATTCTGATGCTTGTCATTTAAAGCGCATCCAATTAAAATTATAAATGTGATTCATTAAAACCCCAGCTTCGTCAGAGGAAAAAAATATAATTACGACGCCTTTACATTTGCTACCAGCATAATGATTTATTCATTCTCTCGAACTAAATAGGCCAACACCAGTCAAAAGCTTGGAAACATTAATTCCGTACGTTCAGTGTGAAAAAATAAACACCTTACCTTTCATTTTCAGCAGCTTTCGGTCACACAGTTTTAAGAAAATCCCCAGTGTTTCCACAACGCAATCGTAATAGAGCTTATTCCGTGGGACAGAACAGTCACAAACACAAACACCTGAGTTTCGGAAAAATTCCACGACATAGGTAACCACCCTGCCGATTTGGAAGAGTAGCTTTTTTTTCTCTCCTCGGGAAGCCGCCGGGGAAAAGTTTTCTCCGACGTCGAACAGGTGGCTCTGGTAGCCTCGGCTCGAGTTGAGAGGTTGGATTGGCGGCAGAAGTTGCAAGACAGGTACGAGGTTGAGAGGGGTGCTGTGATTGGCCGAGGGTACGCGAAGGTATGCACGCGGCAAAGCCCTAAGGGATAAGTGATGCTGAGCTGAGGGAATGGGGCGAAGTGAAACTGCGAGGCCGATGGCTTGAAGAGTTGACTCCGGGTCTTTAATTCCGTTCGCGCATTCTTCGGAACGTTCCAACTCCAGAGGAAATTTGAATGTTGTCACTTGCGGCAACTTCGTTTGAATAAAATGTTGAAGAAACCTCGTCTTAAATTGCAAAGTGCAATCTAGGCCCGACTATAACATTTGAGGACACTGGGCACGAACTTTATTTGGTGCCTCACCCCTTCCGCCCCCACTTTTCTATATTGTAGTGAAGTAATTGGAATTTGAGGCAAAAAGTTTAAATTTCGAAGACATATATCAAAAAAAAAAAAATATATATATATATATATATATATATATATATATATATATATATATATATATATATATACTATATTATATTATTATAAAAGTGAAAAATATACCAGAAAAATATGTAAGACCACACCAAAAGCCCATAGATGCGCAACGCAGCAAAACTAAAAAGCCAAATACATATATAAAATATGCAAGCCAAACAAAAAATATTAAACAAATTATATAAAAAAAACGATGATAAAAAGGAAAATTCAAAATAGCTATTTAATAGGAAAAGACAAAGTATGAATCCAGAGCTCATCAGCCGTGGAGCATTCAATAAATATGGTCAAAAGACCAAAAAATTTAACTGTGAACTAAAAGAGAATGTTTAAGCTCCAGTACATGCAATATAGAGCAACATTGGGCAAATGCACCACATGTTAAATTATAAGCAAGCTATTTGCAATTTTCCATTTTATCACCATTAGTTTTTATATAATTTGTTCAATATTTGGTATTTGGCTTGCATGTTTTATATATATATATATATAATGTGTTGTGCAATATGAAAGTATTCCAACTTTTAGAACTTTAGCTTCAAATCTGGTGTCCTGACCAAGTGCCCATGCTTAAATCTGACCATCTGCGAAACAGAATCTTCAATATGACAAAATGCGACAAACCGAATCTGAAAATCCTAATTCCGAAAACTCAGAAAAAGAAAAATCTGAGTGTTGTCATAAATGGCGACTAGATTTATAAAATTTTGTAGAATTTTCCGCTTGAATTACAAATTGCAATACGCAAAAAGGATCTTCAGTGCAACAGAATCCGGTTAATGATAATTCTCATAATCCGAAATTCCGGATGATTAAAAAACAAATCCGAGTATTGTCACCTATAGCAACGCAGTCGGCGTAAAATCATGAAGAATCTGACTCTTAAATGGGGTTGTTTCCTTCAGTCAAAAGTAGTACTTTTTGTCACTGAAATTGATAGAATAAGTAAAAAAAAAATAACATGGACACAGAAAATACTTCCGTTTTCCTAACAGTTAATTTTTAATTAATTTTTTAAAACGTCCGTTTCTTCAAACAAGGCGTGGTCTTAATGACGTCACAAATGATGCACTATGACGCATCTTTCTACCGCATTTCCACGTTATGATAATCAAGAAGCGAATTTCAACTGTGCTCTACGCTTGCTATCAACCCTATCGTTGCCGATACACGTGAGTAAAGATGCGAATTAAATAGTTTGAAACGTGAACGACAACACTGAATGGGCATTACATCATTTGTGATGCCATCGGCAGAAGCGTTAAACGATGAAAGAGCACCGATTTAAGTAATTTTTCTTTAATATTAAACTTAAAGAAATTCTTTTAAAAATGGTCAGATTCTATGTTTTTATGCATGCTCTTTCAGAAAAAAATACTTTTAAAATTTTGGAAACGACCCCATTGCAAATTGTAGTGCACAATACGATATTCAGCATACTAGAATCCGGTTAGTCGAAACCATGATTAAAACAAATAAATAAAGAAATAATAAAAAAGGATTTCTCAAAGAGGATAAAAGGAACAAGGTAAATATAGTTAACTGTAAATGTTTGTTTGGCACTCTTGGCTTCCTTAAGAGGTTTTCCACCTCCAGCTCAGTTACCTATGCAGACCTGATGAGTGCTGATAAGCACGAAACTGCAGTCCTCGGCTGGAATTGACTGAGCTGGCGGTGTTTTTCGTGTATTTTCATGTAACTGTAACTGTTTTTAATTTGTGCTCATACATTTATACAACACAATTATAATTTGAGTGGAGGGAGCGGTGACAAATGCCCCTCTCATCTATGCCTGCCTGCTTTGGAAAATTTTAACCATAGTTTCTTAATCCAAAAAAAGAAAAATTAATTTGAATTTTGTCATCTTGAATTCAAATTATGTTTTTCGCAATCACGAGTATGTGTATGTAGGCGTGTGTGTTTGTGTGAGGGGGGTATGTGTGTTTGTGTGTGGGGGTATGTGTGTTTATGTGTGGGGGTATGTGTGTTTGTGTGTAGTAGAGATGAGTTCGGGCTCAATTTTGAGAGCCCGGGCCCGCCCGAGCCCGAAAATTTGTAACCGAGCTCGCCCGAGCCCGAGAAAAATTGTCTCGGACCAAAATCCGAGCCCGCACGAAATTTTCTTGTATCAAAAACCGAACCTTCTACAGTCTGACATGATCTCTCTGTAAATGAAAAATATTACGTCAAATGTTCTTCATTAACAGAAGTTTCTAAATTTTCTTGAAATGCTGCACTTCAAATGCATTACTGTATAACATATTGCAATAGTAATGGCAAAAAAGCACTATAAAAAAGCATTAATTTATTTTTTTTGGGGGGGGAGGTAAATTTGACATTGATTGAACTGATTTAAATGTTCCTTTCATTTTCTCACAGTATGAAAATGTTTATTTGCTTTGAATTTGTGTGGAGATTGGCGATTGAATATCTTTGCTTGAGCCCGAGCCCGCCCGAGCCCGAAACCTATTTTCGGTTCTGGATCCCGAGCCCGCTTCGGGCCCGGGCTCGAGCTCGGGCTGTCGGGCCCGGGCTGAGCCCGTCTCATCTCTAGTGTGTAGGGGGTATGTGTATATGTGTGTAGGCATGTCTGTTTGTGTCTGTGTGCAGGCATGAGTGTGTGGGTAGTTGTGTGTATGAGTGCTTGTGTGCGTGAGAGCGAGGTATGTGTATGTGTGTGTAGGCATATGTGTTTGTGTGTGCTTGTGTATGTGTTCGTGTGTGTATGTGTAGGTGTCTGTATGTATGCGTGTATGTTTGTGTGTGGGGGTATGTGTGTTTGTGTGTAGGGGTTATGTGTGTGTAGGCATTTATGTTTGTGTCTGTGTGCAGGCATGAGTGTGTGGGTAGTTGTGTGTATGAGTGTTTGTGTGCGTAGGGGCGGGGTATATGTATATGTGTGTAGGCATATGTGTTTGTGTGTGTGTGTATATGTGTTTGTGTGTATGTGAAGGTGTCTGTATGTATGTGTGTATGTGTTTGTGTATGTGTGTGTGTATGTGTTTGTGTGTGTGTAGGTGTATGTGTGTGTGTGTGTGTGTGTGTGTAGTTGTGTATGTATGCGCGTGTGTGTAGTTGTGTATGTATGCGCGTGTGTGTAGGACATGGATGCAATCTGGAGACGGTTTTCGCTATAGGAGCAGCATCGTGAGGAGCCGGTCGACGGTGGTGCTGCAGAGGGTGGCGCGGAGAATATAAAATTATAGGACACCAAAAAACAGTCAAATAAAAGCAATAAGCAATCGTGATTGCTCAAAAAAAAAAAAAAGTTCTGCCGAAAGTTAAAGAGAATATAACACTATTCACTTCTTTCCTCTTTTAAATTAGTATTTAATACTTCATGCCATTTAATTATTAATATCAAAAAAAGGTTACTTTTACAGAAATATGCAATGGGGTTGTTTCCTTCAGTCAAAAGTACTACTTTTAGTAACTGAAGTTGATAGAATGAACAAAAAAAAATTAATTTGAATTTTGACATCTTGAATTCAAATTATGTTTTTCGCAATCACGAGTGTGTGTATGTAAGCTTGTGTGTTTGTGTGTGGGGGGATGTGTGTTTGTGTGTAGGGGTTATGTGTATGTGTGTGTAGGCATGTGTGTTTGTGTCCGTGTGCTGGCATAAGTGTGTGTAGTTGTGTATATGAATGTGTGTGTGGGGGGGGTATGTGCATGTGTGTAGGCATATGTATTTGTGTCTGTGTGCAGGCATGAATGTGTGGGTAATTGTGTGTATGCGTTTGTGTATGTGTGTGTAGGTGTAGGTGTTTGTGTGTTTGTGTGTGTACGTGCGTGTGTAGTTGTGGATGTATGCGCGTGTGTGTAATACATGGATGCAACCTAGAGACGGCTTTCGCTAGAGGAGTGTGTGGGAAAGGGGGGGGGGGTCCAAAATCTTAGAAGATGTGTTTTCAAGTGATATTACCAATTCTATTATTGTATATTTTACATACAGTAGACATGCCTAGTGTTCATTCGGCTCATGTTTATCCGGATCAAACTTGTATAGTTAAAAAATATATATTTACTTAAATAATAATTTAAAACTGTGAGTGCAAAACAGTGCTGCAACTAGAAAATAAGTTTTAAGGGAGACATGTTGAAAAATAATCTAATCTGATAAGGGTGCCGGGGTTTCTCCCCCGGAAAATTTTGAAATTTTTAGTGCTGAAAACGAAATTTTAGATGGTCTTTGGTTCCGCGGAAGTTTGCAGAAATTTAAGGCGTGGAACGCGATTATAGGCCATATTTATTGACGTTATGGCAAGGAATGCGGCTCAGAGACTCTCCCTAATCGTTTTTTTTTTCTTGAAAAATTGATTAAAATTTAATTTTTAATCTCCCTTTTAAATTTTTGAAATTGAAGTTCCAAAAACGCAATTGCAGATTAACTTTGAAGATTTTTACGAGGAGGGGATTCGGATGCTAACCCCTGGATTTTCCTAAAAAGTTCTAAAACTTTAAGCAGTATTCTAAGATATTAGGAGGAGGGGTTCAGAGGTTATTCTACTTAAATTTTTAGTTAGTTTTGTTCAGTGGTTGGAAAAACTACATTTTTTTGTAGCGAACTACAACTACATCTACTTTATTACAAATGTAGTTAACTACAACTACAACTACTTTTTTCAAAATGTAGCAACTACAAACTACTTTTGAAAAGTAGTCGCTACTTCGCTACTTTTTAAAAAATAAATAAATGAAAAGCATTGAATTTAAAATGTGAAAGAATTCAACCTTTAAATTTTTAATTCTTTCCTGACAGTGAATTTTTAATTCAAGAAGTACATCTCGGCTACTTTAAAATGTAAATAGATGCAGGCGTAATTTGATTTAAATTTCACGTAGGCATACATATACATAAATAGATATAGGTGGGAAAAAAAAACATATTTTAAACAAAAGAGAAAAATTTTAATTTCCATTATAGGAGTTGATTTTATAGGAACTTATATTCCATAGGAGCTAAGTAATTGATTTTGAGCTTCAAGTTACGAATCTGGACATGGACACCATTTCTTTTTTACGCTACTGATAAAATAAATAAAAGCATTATTCAATTTTACCGAATAACCTCAAAAACGTACAATATTTAATAATTGACTTTTATTATGTTAACATGTCAAAACTCAATCAGTAAAAAAGAAAAAAATAAGAAATAGGAAAAATATCCCAAACGGTCTTATTAAAAATCAAATTTTAATAAATATCCGAAATATGAAATAGAACTAAGAATGTTTACGTTACTTCTATGTGTAGTTTTAAACTGCAGTGGATTCGCACTGCAACGCAATTCGTAAAACACGAAACGGCTATATAGCGAGTTCTTCTCGACGAACGAATTTTGGATAGCGCGAATTCCTAACCCGCAACACGAAAATCTTCGGAACTGAATCGATGGGCTTAAGTATTGCCTTTTTTATTGGGTAATTAAATTTTTTTATGCCGTGAATGGACTTTTTCTTTAGCATCCTGAAAGCGGAAGTTCTCACACTGTACTAGTCGAAACATCGCTTTATTGACGTACAAATCACCACTCCGTATATTTTTCATTCTAAATATGGCGTTTATGAAACATAATTTCACACAAGTGGGTTGTTTAGCTTAAGTTTGGAAATGAAAGGAAAAATAGAAAGTTTCTGAAAACTAAAGAAATTTAAAGATTTTTAAAATGCTTGAACAACTAAAAACGCGTCGAATATAATTACTGCATCTATTGTACAGTACTATTGTTGTGCTTGCGCTGCACTTTATTATTGCTACGTACTATACGTACCGTACTGTTTCATTTTACACTATTCGCTCCCATTGATAATGTGCATCCTAACAGTATTTTTATTCAATAACACAGCTTTTTTAAATATGCGAGGAACGCATCCCTCGCGTAAGTTGATACTTGACTGTATATGCTGATGACATTGGTACCGAAAGCTTTTTGCTGTACGGGAAAAATTTGCATGAAACGGAAAAACTTCCGTATCATAAATTTCTATAACACTGTAATACTTATTGTTAACCGGCCAGGGCCTAAAATATTTTAAAATGTTCTTCCACGGGACATTTTCTGCTGCCAGAAAGCACAAACGCTGCACTAAATTGGCAATTATAGCTTATTCTTTTCTTTCTATGCATACTCTATTCAAGACGAATATTGGGGAAATTTGAACATCTCGATGCCAAACAAATTGATGGCATCAAACAAAGAACGTACGGTATCATATGTCTGAGGTCACCTTGTATTTTTCCAAGTCTTATGCGAATCTGATTGGTGTAACTTTTAATCGCTTAAGACTTCCACCAATCAGATTCGTTTGAAACCTCATTTCTTTTTAATTAAAAGTAAATTTCTTTTTAATTTAAAAATAGTTTCTCGAAATCGCTACAAACTACTTTTTTTTGTATCGAACTACTCGCTACTCTACTTTTTTTTTCAAAAGTAATGCGCTACACTACAAACTACTAAGAAATGTAGCTACTACAGTAGCGTCGCTACTGGTAGCGCGCTACTTCCAACCACTGGTTTTGTTTGAAGAACCTAATTTTTGATGATATTAAAGGAAGGCGATTCGAGGACTCTTGCTCGCATTTTTTCGGAAACTGGAGTCTCAAAAACGCAGTTGTACGACCATATTTGGTAAAATTAGGGCCCTTTTAAAACTGAAACAAAACCAAACCCGAGTTTCGGCGACGCAATTTTAAGCAATGTTGATAGAATAAGCGATGTTGTTCGAGGGCTTTTTCTGGAAAATTTTGCGAAACTGAAGATCTGGAAACCAAAGTTTGAAATGCTCCGTAATGCTATTGGCACAGGGGGGGGGGGAGGTTCGTAGGAGTAGCATTTTAAAGAAGATTTTATTATTTTCAGACAAACTAGAAAAAAGGGAAAAAAAATGCTGGGAAACTTCAATGAGAATGTTTTGTTTTTTTAAATACCATAAACAAACTTCAACATTAAAGTTAATTTTAAGTCAAATTTACACATTTCTTTGGTTTTTTTTTATGTTTCCACTATGGGGGGGGGGGGTTAACCCCTAAAACCCTCCCCTTGGACACGGCTCTGGGTGATCAATATCCTTGACCTGTTCATTGCAATGAAAATAACATATACTTTCTAATTCTCGCTTTACCATTCAGAACCATAACTACTGTTCTAGATTAACATGGAAGTTTCAGTAAATATGGAGAGAAAGAACGACCTCAAATGAAGTCATAGTCCTTTCATGAGAACCACTGCAGCCGCAAAGCAAACATGGAAGCTGTATAAATATAAATATAGTTTGAGCACCTGTGAGCACATTAATTTTTACCGAAAGAAAAAAATAAAAAGTACACTTCCTTCTTTCTTTGAAATATTGAATGTGACAATATTTGGATTTTATTATTATTATTATTATTATTATTATTACAAATTTTGTAGATAGCAATTATTTTTGTGATTAATTTGTCTAAATTTGGCATTTATTAAATTGACTTTCATCTAAAATAATTGTAGTAACGTAACCTGTAAATAGTTTCTTGTAATGAATATACAGCCCCCGTACATTCGGCTGAAGTATACGTCCCCTCATTTCTGAATGATAAAATTTGTGAATGGAAAAGAAATAAAATAACGGTCTACGATTTTCGGGAATCTTGTGGAATATTTGAGAGTTCTCTTTCGGTGTGTATAAAAAGCCGTTACGCATGATAAAAAGTTAGTTTAGATTGAGAATTGGTACTGAGAGTGTATTAGCTCTGTTTATTGCGAGGCATTTCGCTGCGTTGTTTTTCGTATTTGGAAGTAAATACGTGTGTAACCGTTGAGTTTACGGTGTTGAGTGATATTTGCTTAATTGCTGATGATTAATTTAGCAGTTGTTGACGATCTTTCCTGTACATAGTGTAAATAAATTTCCTGTATTTTTCTCACGAACTGTGTCGTCCTTTCAAGAAAGGGGAAGTCGCACCGGATCCGTTACATTATTATTATTATTATTATTAAATCTGTTAAACATAGTTTCATAATGAAAAAATGCGTGTGGCTTTATTTATTTTTTGTTCTTTCAGTTGCAAAATTTCGCTTATTATGGAAAAGAGTATAATACTTAATACAGTTTTCTGTAATATTCAATTTTTGTGCTTTATTAGCACTGTTTTTATCAATTTATAAATCAAAATCTTTCTGGGATTTTTTTTCCCTTTAAGTTACAAAACTTTTAATTCAAAAATTTATTCTCATCGAATGTTCTCTAAGCAAATGTTTATAGACATTAAAAGTCAAAAGCAAATAGTAATTTCAAATTATTTGATTTTCATTTTGCTTTGATTTCATTAAAAGAAATTTAAATAAAAGCAAATTATAATTTTTTTTGTATCTCCTAAAAATATTAAAATGTGGTAAAAATAAATTACGATTAAACATTGCCTCTCGGCGTCAAACATTTTAATTTTTGATACCTACCTAAAAAATGTTTGAAATCAAATAAGAAGTTAGTTTTAGCTAAACCCATTTCTCAGATTTCTAGCTACAGTTGTTTCATTGGATTGTCCGCCCCCCCCCCCCCCCCACCACACACAAATTTCTCTCTCTCTCATTCTCTAACTCTAGTTTTATTTTATTTATTTATTTATTTATTTATTTATTGTGAGTTTTAAGAAGCGGAAGATTTAGGTAGCTAAATTACGGTGCTTCAGAAATCTATGGGACTCGAGCTGATGTGTGCATCACGTGACTTCCTTTTACTCCAATTTTATGTCATTTCCCCATTACTGGCCATTTTAATGTGATTCAATAATTTACTCTCTAAATATCACCAACAATGGCCAAATTGAAACAGATTTTAAAAAAAAAATCGCCAAATTTATCGCCAAGGCGACAAAACTTGGCGACCAAAAGACTGGCGATATACAGTGGCTCCCAAAAGTCTTCGTACACCTACGACTTTCAACGAAATAGGCCCCAATCCATTGGTTAGAATTAATATTTCGGAATAGGTATTTAATTATAAGATCTATGATCATCTTTTAACAAAACTACATGAAAAGTTTTTAAAAAATATTAAAACTTGATTTTCTAAAAATTAAAAACCAAAAAGTGCCGGTAATTTTATCTCACAAAAGTCTTCGTACACTTTATAAAACGTCTATATATTATCAAATAATCTAACTTTTGATTAAGTTATTAATTAGTAGAATATCATACGGTATTCATAGCACCTTTTAAACGTCTGGGAATAGATTTCATTCTTTTTCTTTCTTTTTTTTTTTTTTTTTTTTGCGTAATTTCTGAGTAAGTGTTGAACCACACTTCGATTCTCCTTGTTTCTAGTTCTGTTTTCCTTTTAAAGCCCAATTTTCGTAATCTAGCCTCCAGATATCTCTAAATACGTTACATTAAGTTAAAATCTGAGGATTGAGGGAGTATTTACTAAACTTAAGGAAACTTTTCGAGGCACTAGACGCAAACGTTGAAAACCGTGTGCTTCTTATCGTTATCTTGATAAAAAAACAAAGTTGTTTCCAATAACCAAATTTTCGGCTAAGAGTTCAAAATGGGTTTTTAAAATATTTAAAGGAACAGCATGATTCATTATTTCATCAAAAAATTACAAACTACCAATTCCTGATGCTGATATGCACATTCACTCTAGAACACCTCCACCGTCCTGATAAACTGATCCAAATAAGTTCTTAAGATTAAGTTCCTAATTTTTTCTTCCACTTACAGTTATGCAACAATTTAACCAAAAATGTTAAATTAATGTTTATCTGTAAGTAAGACATGATTCTAAAACGATTTTAGCTTAATTATCATTGGTTTTGCGACGAAAAGCGTAAGCTTTCTGTTTTACGCACGACCAAGAAAATTTCTGCGGGAAGAGGTCCTATTCATTCCAGCTAATCGGAGAACTTGACAAACAATTTTAAGTGAAAATTAAATGTAAAATGTTCCATTTAACTCTGCAGAAACTTTTGCAGCACTCAAATGTGTAATTTTCATAATTTTTTTTAACTTTAAATCTCCGATCACGTTTCGTCAACTTTGCCGGTTGACCTTTTCTTACCTTGTTTTCGGTCCGTTTCCTTTCTTTAAATTATTTTATCAAGCACTTTACTATACAAACAAATAAATTAACTAATTTAGAGACATTTCAAACCAATTTACCACTACAGTGGGGAAAAAATTCAAATTTTGAATGGTGTTTGCTGTTTTTTACGAATACCAGCCTTTTTACAGTAATAAGCACAATATTAAGGAATAAATAAACAAAAAATTAAAGCCAAATGACTTATAAGGGTCAACACAATGCAAAAATATTAATAAAATTACATATGATAATTTTAATCATGAATTTCTTCGAAAATATTTGAGTGTACGATGACTTTTGTGGCGTGTTATTTCTCTGTTTCTTCGTTTTCTGACCCATTTCGAAAAAATGATCCGTCAATATTTTGAAAAAACCAATGGGTTGTATTTAGAATGACATAGGAATGATCTGAAAAAATATTGGACTTCATATTCGAATTTGTTTTTGAGTAATTTTGGTTTTACTAAAAAATTTCAAAGTGTACGAACACTTTTGGGAGCCACTGTATCGCCAAGTGTCCGCCAAATTATAACACCACTTGAGTTTACATCGAAATTAACAATGATTTTCCCCAAAAAAGGGGCAAAAGACCCCTTCAGAAACACCCGAATGCAACCAAAAGGGGAGGTGCACAACTAGATCCCTCTGGGAGTCTACGTACCGAATTTCAACTTTCTAGGACATACCGTTCTTGAGTTATGCGACATACATACGCACATACGTACGTACATATGTCACAAGAAAATTCGTTGTAATTAACTCGGAAATCGACAAAATGGATATTTCGCGTGTCTATACGTTCTTAGGCACTTATCCAGGTGTGGTCGAGTCGAAAAAAAAAAAAAATCAACATTCATCGGGGGTGAGTAAAATGGAAATTGAGGTCGATTTTTGAGTGAAAATTTTTTCGCGTATACAATACTTCTTTTTTTGCAAAAGGAAGTAAAAAAAAAAACAAATGTAAAACAAACTGAATATTTACCAAATATGAAAAGCCAATAGGGAAGTTTTTGATTTTTCAATTTTATTTTTATATGATAGAGTAACATGTATGAACATCATAGGTGAAAAAATTTTTGCGATACGATAAGTATTTTTTTTTTTTAATTAATTTTTAAAGTTCAAGCTTTTGTGACGTCAAATGGCATAGGAAGTGACGTCATGCCCTCTTCCGATAGGGGAGAAGCCGAAGGTCACGCATTCGACTTCGAAGACGAAACGTAAAAGGCTTTTCTCCTCGCATTTAACTCCTCGCGTTTCTGGAACATTAAACCTCTCATCCTCTCGGAAATATTCGAATAAAATGATTGATGTTACACGAGGAAGATTATTTGGATTGTGCTTTAACGAATCCGGTCTCCATAGTGTGTTCAAAAGGATTATTGAATTTCTAAAAAATAAAAATATCAGCGCGTTCAAAATGTTCCTAGCGAAAACAAGGGATCTTCGGCGGAAGGCTGCACATTCCTACGCCTTGTGACGTAGACTCGTGACGTTTCAGAAGCGCGCACTTCTGCGCGTGGGTTTTTAAAAATTCATTTAAAATCTACCACGGTGTTTTAAAATTCGGCGATGGTGAAATTTTTAGTTTTGAGGGTCAATTAACAATATCCATTAGCCAAAATATGAACATTTAATAGGTTGCAACTTCCCTATTAAATCTGGAGAAAATAGAAGAGATAAACACACAAAATGTATGATTACTTACTCCTTAAGTGTGAAATTAATTTTTTAGAGTACTTTTCTAGCAATTTCCGTTTTTTTTTTTTTTTTTTTTTTTTGGTGCTTTTGAAGCATTTCATGACGACGCATTTTCTGTTCTTCGTCATTAGTGATAGTCTCATCAAATACCTCGATCACACCAAGCTCGGGATTTTCGTTCAGTACTCTCAGTTTTTTGTCCGTGGTGGCCAGACCGGTAAGACATCGGACTTGTGACCGGAGGGTTCCGGGTCGATCCTAGCCTTTCGAAGATCCGCCGTCTTCATTAATGGTGACTGGGGTGACGTTAAATATGCTCGTGATCACAAAGTCCTCCAAGTGAAACGATACCTCTGAGGGTGCTGGAATAGGGATTGCTCAGTTTCTGGTCGGGATCAAAAAATCAGAGCTGTCTTCAGGGTCTCATCCAACTATAGTCCATTTAGCGAGAGCTGATAGTGGACGTAAACAAAGCAACGTGACAATTGGCGTTACCGTTGTCTGCTTGGCGCTGGGATGATTGAAAACAGCGCCAATCAGATAAGCGAAATGTCCGCACTTTCAATGCGAACAGCATTGCCAATCGGGCGAGTAAGTCATGAAAGTAGTAACCCTCTTTGTTTACTTCCTCTACACACAGTGGTAGGTACGGGAGACTTTAGGGGCAAAAGTATTCTCAGTTTCTTTGCTTTTTTGAAGTATCAGTGTTAGCTATCTTGAAGTTTCCAATGGTCGGGATCAATTTGCAAGAATTCCTTGTCGATGAAAAATAATATAAAATTATACATGTGCTTTTCATCAAAAAAAAAAAAAAACATTCATATTTGGCTTCAAATAAATTCGGTTCAAACAAATTCTGTTTCAAATATAATCGGTTTCAAATAAAAACATTCCACCACCCACCAACTCATTTGTATTATTAATTTCATCCAGGTAATAACAACTACAAATATACTGTTACAAATTCTGTAAATAGTAATTATTGTAGTAACGTAACCTGCAAATAGTTTCCCGTAATGAATACACATCCCCTTTACATTCGGCCAAAGTATACGATCCCCTATTCTTTTTTTTTTCTTATTTCATTCACTGATTTTATCAATGAAAGTGTAGAACCGTGTAGCATTTTCTGGAATATTTGAGAGCTCTCTTTTCGGTGTGTATATAAGCCGTTAGCGATGGATAAAAAGTTAGTTTCGATTGAGAATTTGTTCTGAGAGTGTATTAGCTCTGTTTATTGCGAGGCATTTCGCTGTAATGCCTCGCAATACAGCGAGGTCCAGCGAGGTCCTGTCCAAATACGAGAAGTAAATACGTGAGTAAACGTTGAGTTTACGGTGTTGTGTCATAATTGCTTAATTGCTGATGAATAATTTAGCAGTTGTTGACGATATTTCCTGTACATAGTGTAAATACATTTCCTGTGTTTTTATCAAGAACTGTGTCATCGTTTCAAGAAAGTTGGAAGTCTCACCGAATCCGTTACAATACTATAGGGGTGTTCCTTGATATTAACAAAGCATTTGATCATGTTTGGCATGACGGCTTATTATACAAACTCATTGCGTTAAAATTTACTAACTACTTAATTAAATATCGTCCACCAATTTCTACATAAAAGGACATTTCAAGTAAAAATTCATAATACCCTTTCTCCCAAACACAGTATAAATGTCGGGGTTAATGGCTGAGCTGGCGGTGTATTTCATGTATTTCTGCCTCGGCCCTAGCTATAGGGTGTATTATTACTGATCATATCATACGATGCCTTGCCTTCAATCTTCGAGTTTAACCGAACCATTGCTTCGGTCATTCGTCTGGTCAGTGCTAATTCTATGTTAGCTACCAGTTTGTTTGGTGTTCTTGGCTTCCTTAAGAGGTTTTCCATCTCCTGTGCCGAAGAATTTTTGAAGAACTATTATTAACAAGCATTTATGAGGAGGGGGTCCCACATACCCCATAAAGTTTTGCCATAAGGGGTAAGTGGGTCCTACTATAGTAACATGATTTCAAAATCAAAAGTAACTCTGATTAAATATTTGTATGAATTAAATTCAAGACAACTATGATGACCTAATAGAAATTCATACATGAAATACACCGTCAGCTCAGCCGAGGACTGCAACCTCGTGCTTAATAGCACTCCCGGCACAGATAGAGATACAGATAGGAATTTATATGCGCCAGAGCGGAGCTCTTTTACCCTGCATGAGGGAAAGTCATGAAGGAGTTGATTTGAAATGGCGTGAGGGGGGGGGATGGAGTAAAAAAAAAGAAGGAATCTTTTCAGGGTGACACTATATACATATTTACAGGGATTACATAATTGAAATGACAGGAGAATTGAATTATGTAATCCCTGTAAATATGTATATAGTGTGTCCCTGAAAAGATTCCTTTTTTTTTTACTCCATCCCCCCCCCCTCACGCCATTTCAAATCAACTCCTTCATGACTTTCCCTCATGCAGGGTAAAAGAGCTCCGCTCTGGCGCATATAAATTCCTATCTGTATCTCTATCTGTGCCGGGAGTGCTAATAAGCACGAGGTTGCAGTCCTCGGCTGAGCTGATGGTGTATTTCATGTATGAATTCCTACTAGATCATCATAGTTGTCTTGAATTTAATTCATACAAATATTTAACCAGAGTTACTTTTAAATAGTAGGAACCACTTACCCCGTAGTGAGTGGACCCACTTACCCCGTAGTGAGTGGACCCACTTACCCCTTATGGCAAAACTTTATGGGGTTATGTGGGACCCCCTCCTCATAAATACTTATTAATAATAGTTCTTCAAAAAATGTTTTTGTAGTATAAAATTTAAGTTAAACTATACATGAAAAATTAATCATCATAAAAATAATAAAAACTAACCTGGAGCACTTTGAAAAATGTTCCTTGAAATCGCAAAAAAAAAAAAAAAAAAAAAAAAAAAAAAAACATTTCTCAAAATTCTTTTTTGACTTCGTGATATGGTCTAGAAAACAATTCCACGAGTCCCAAATATATGCAAAACCAAACAGTGTGAGGACATATGACATGATCAGTGTAAAAAAATTTGAAAACTTTATCAATCTTTCAGTTTCAGGGGGGAGGGTGACCCTCTTACCCCAAC
This sequence comes from Uloborus diversus, assembly GCF_026930045.1. Lineage (NCBI taxonomy): Eukaryota > Metazoa > Arthropoda > Arachnida > Araneae > Uloboridae > Uloborus > Uloborus diversus. The sequence goes on from NC_072738.1 coordinate 158,283,876, forward strand.
AAACCTTATTTTTATTCTCGGTATTCTTTCATATTTCTCCAGTTTTGTAGTTCATATTCATCGTCAAATCCACACGTATTTTCTCATTCATTTGCACATGTAAATCTCTACATAGTATAAAATGAAGTCTCCAAAAAGCGTCTGTGTGTTTGAACTCGCAAAACTCGAGAACTACCCGACCGATCTCGGTGAAATTTTCACAGTTTGTTTCTTTAAGTCCTGAGAAGGTTTGCAGACAGAAGGTTCGAAAACAATTCGATGAATAGTTCTTTTTTTATTCCAATTTAGGCCCAACTTTCACATAAATTCTCGAATATGGGCGTGAAAAATTACTCTCAAATAGTAATATTATATATCGTTGGAAAGGGAAGAATTTTCTGCGTTCTACGCAATTAGTTTCTATGCTCTAACTTAATTGCGGCGGGAGTTTTTTACGTTTTTAGCTCGAATTTTTTTAGAATTAGTTGAAATTTAGGCACTACTTTCTTCATTAAATCCATCAATAAAAAGTGAAGGAATTGTCCCACAGTTTTCTTTTTGACAGCATTGGAAAAAGCTGCTTTTTTTACTCCAGATCAAACTGGAATCGAAAGTTTAACCCTCTATCTCCATTAGAAAAAAAGTTACAAGCGAATTAAATGAAATTCAAAAATCTGTTCTCTATTCAAGTTTTTAACCATTCTATTTTGCGTTTCCACGGTAACGCTTTTTGAATCCATTGTTTATTTCCATCTTTCTCATTTTCAATTCTTAAACTTATTTATTTTGTGTTTCCATGGTTACGCCTTTTAAATCCATCTTTCTCATTTTATTTTAATTTCTTAAAAGTATTTCAGTATCTGTCGTCATTGTTTGGCGAGAAAAGTTTGCGTGATGGTTTTTTTTCTTTCATTTAATCCTGGTTATTGAAGACCATTTGACGCAATGGCTTTTTTCAAGGTACACCGGGCTAAGGCTCCTAGACCGGGCAAAGCAGCTAGTATTGTATATAGAGTGGCCCTGAAACGACTCTCCCCCCTTTTTTGGTTCATCCACTCCTTACTACCTTGTCTTATGTCAATTCCTTCATATCTCCAATCAGACGAGGGTTAAGGCAACTTTATAAGTGGAGCTGCTTTATACTTCATTTGTCACTTTGGTTCTAAAGTGGCGAGTGGCAAAATCAATATTTGTACAAAACTTTCGTTGTAAAAAACTGGTGGTCAAGCTATGGATGTGTTGCCTGATGGATGTTTGAACCTTTGATTCTGTAAATAAAAGGAGATTTAAATAATATAAATTAAAAACAAATAAGGTGTGAAAAGGAGGTTTATTTAAGCAAACATATTCCAATACATTTTTGCTGAATTTGTGAACTAAGTTATCATTTTGGATTCACCTTAAGGGACAATTTACTCAACATCTATTTTTTTTAAGACATAGAAACCAGCGACTATTATAACGTAATTATAAATACTAGAAACAGGGTTAGTTCCGATGCCGTCTTGAATCAAAATGTCGGGTAAGTTGGCCGGTCCCTTAAGGAGCCCTATACCAGGTAAAAGAGCTTCGCTCTGGCCTATACGTCCTATTCGTTGCCGACAATTTCGGAACCAGGATCGGCCTCTTCATATGGTCGACCTATCTTATAACAGGGTCAAAGCGGTAAGTTCATCCGTGTTCGGCTCACATCCCCCAACGTCAGAACTTTTATCATCTATCAATTCCTATCTCAGAGGCAATGTTCTCACCAACGAGCGTCGATTATATTTATCTGATGATGAAATTCCTATTACGGTGCAAAAAAAATGCGTCACAAATATATAAAGTACGACTAAAGAAAAGAAACTGGTAGGAATTAATAAATAATTGCTTTGTGAATGAAATGCTTATAGGAAGCAAAATGTAAGAATTTTTCGTGACATCTGCTCCGTATATTCTTACGACCTCAGTTTTTAAGGTTAACAATGGTCTAACAGAAAAAGAATACTTAGCTTCTTGATTAGAAGAGTAAAAAGGTATTGAAAAATTTCCTTTCATGGTTACAGTTTGCTATGTAGTTAGTTGTTTTAGAGAAGTGAATAGGGATGCCCCACACAATTGTTACGACACACCTCCCTCTACCTTCCAAAGCGAGATCAAAACCCCTCTTAAATAAACCTACTCTAAAAAATATAACGACCAAGATTTGCGCCATGACATCAGCTGACAGGGTTACCAGAACTTTGATTTTGTTCCAAAATCGTGTGTACTTGAGATTTTCTTTAAAGCTCTAAGATTTTGGGCTTCTTTATCTTCTTTACTAATAATAAAGCAGTAAGTCTCTCTGTCCGGAGGATGTCTGTAGGATGTCTGTAGGATGTCTGTAGGATGTCCGTAGGATGTCTGTGACGCGCATAGCGCTTAAACCGTTCGGCCGATTTTCATGAAATTTGGCACAAAGTTAGTATGTAGCATGGGGGTGTGCACCTCGAAGCGATTTTTCGAAAATTCGATGTGGTTCTTTTTTTATTCAAATTTTAAGAAAAAAAAACTATCATGAATTACGAAATTATCATAACGTGGAATCGTAACATGGGCACAAGCCAATTGGCGAGATACGAAATTATCATAACGGGGAACCGTAACGTCGGTACAACCCAATTGGCGAGAAAATTCACCATACATCATTTGTAAATATACAAGCGAACCAAAAGACCTTTAATTTTTCTATTACGGGCGAAGCCGTGCGGGTGCCACTAGTCGTTAATAAAAACAATACATATGTCAAATATTATTCTGAAAAGCATACTAATTTGATTAAAAAATAATTTTTTGACCAAACAATTTAGAAAGGAGGCTTCTTTCATGCACTTGTTGTGACGAAATAAAAAGGCAGAAAGGAAAGTCCAACCAGCTGCAGCCTTGAAGGCCATTTCCCCGTGATCTGTATTAGAGCCCCTTTAACGCCTTAATAATCTGTATTATAGGGGAAGGTAAGCCCAATGCGGTTAAGCCTTTGTCTAAGCCCTGGTTTCCTAGAAGCGAAATCACCGAGCTTTGGCGTCGCTACTCGGCGTGACGCTGAAATCAAAGTCAAGTGATTCCGGCCTTGGCCACTCACGACGTCGATTTAGCTCGGGCGCGCATGCGCAGAAGAATCAAGTTTTCCTCTCAGCGATAAGCGACGCCGAAGGTCGGCGATTCGCTCCTATGAAACCAATGCTTTACTCCTTCCTTAATACTTGTAAGAATCTGAGGGACTTATAAGGATCTTCACGTATCCTTGAAAGAATCTGAGGAATTTATAAGGATCATGTATCCGCTATCAGGCAGTAGCCGCATTTTTGAAAATGATGCTAACAAAATTTTAAACTGGTTTCATAAACTGATTTCGATTTTTTAAACGCTGATTACTCGAAAATGGTTTTATTATGTCTCCTTGATAATTTTAAGTAGTAATTTTGTGACATTTATGAATAGTATTCAAGAAATGTCTTTGCATTTTGCGTTTTAGATTTGTGGAAGAAGTTGGATAAAAAAAATTCATGTCCTTGAGCAAAGCGGGTAGGCCTTCATTTCTGAAAATTAGCTTAAGGCTTAACACGTCAACTTATTTTACAAGCGATCATTTTTTACAACAGAAAACGCCTCTGCCGTTGTCCGTTGTTAGATTTCGATTATATGTCGCGAAGTCTAACCCAAATGCAAAGGCCCTTTTGCTGAGGGAAATTTTTAAAACATAGAGTGACTATAAAAAAAAAGGAGAAATTCGAAAAAAAGAAGACGCATAAAACAGATCAATAAATAATAACAATTTCAAAACTGCTAACTTTGATCTTTGATTGTGATAACATTAAAATTTGCCTGAAATAATACTAATGTTTTAACTTTTATTCATTTGTTGAATTATTTTATTAATCTGTTTTATGTGTTAACCCTAATATTCATAAATAATGCTTATGATATCTATCTAATCACAATTGCTTTTAGTGTTGTGTTTTTCTTATTCGTCGATAGATGACGCTACCTTACATTAGGACCGTTTCTGACTAACGCACCGTTACCGTTATGTTATATACTTCTCATTTAGTCTGAAATTGTTAAATTGTGTGGTTGTACACTCTCAAGAGGGGATCCCGCAGTGCGGGGGGGGGGTGTCCTTTAGGGGCCCAACGAGCAACGGCCCAAGAAATTGATTGAAAAAAATTGTGTCACTAATACTTAAAAAAAAAACACTTTTGATGGAATAGGCGCCCTTGGCGGCGTCGACGCCGCCTGGGGAGCACCGGTAAACAAAACTTTTTCGACCAAAATGATGCCTATAAATTATTAATCAAAATAGTAACATTATTTGTTAAAACAACTATTCACAAATATTACTTATCAGGGCCGTCGCTAGGTAAAAAAAATGGAGGGGGGTGGGGTAAGCATTTGGCGGCCACTTAAGTGTTTCAAACACATATTTTAATATGCAGAGAGAGAGAGAGAAGATTTAGCTTCTGGTTTAGCAGGGAGTCATATTATACTAGACCTTAGTACTAGAAATATCAACTTAATCGTAAGGATAATATTCAGTCAGGAATAGGGCATGTCGGGGTCTTTTCGAAATTGAAGTTTCAAAAACGCAGATTTAGATTGAATTTTATGATCAGGGGGAGAGGAGGTTCTGAGAAGTCCTCTCTCCAGATAAGATTTCAAAATTGTCAGGGCTGGATTTAGGGGAGGGCAGGCGGGGCTATTACCCCGGGGCCTCCACAACAAAGGGGCCTCCACAATAAAATTTTTACAAAATATCCTAACTTTCACGGGTCAGCAAATTTTATGTTTTTTCTCCCATATAAATTTTATAATAATAATACAAAAAAAAGCAGCAACTTCAACATGTATTTACTAATAAAGTGCTGATCGAAAATATCGGATATATACATATACATCAAAATATTCGGATATATATCAAAGTATCGGATATTTTCGAAAATATGATGATCTTTTCAAACCCTGATTAGGGACCTCCACTCCTTCGTTGCCCCGGGGTCTCCACACTTCCAAATCCGGTCCTGAAAATTGTGGTTCCCCAAACACAACTGTACATTATGTTCTAGAGAAAGAGGGGGTCCGGGGCTTTTCTCCCGGAAAATTTTCAAGGTTTTAGTTCGAAAAACAGTTTTAGACTTCTATGGTTATGTTAAGGGAGGAAGATATTCGGGAGCCATCTTCTGATAATTTTTCGAAATTTTAACTCCAAATGCACAATGGGGAATTATTTCCGATTGTTACAAGAAATGGTGGGTCGGGGGCTCTCCCCCGGAAAATTTTCAAAATTGTAGTTTGCAAAATGCAGTTTCAGACGATCTATCGTGATGTTAAGGGGAAGAGAGATTCTGGGGCTGCCTTCCAGAAATTTTATAGCAAGATATTCAACTCCTAATATTTTCATTTGCTTCAAATACAAGCGCTCGCGTCCCAGGAAAAGAACTTTGAATATTTTGAACGGATGTGGTGCTTTTCTGCAATACATTTAGGTCTTTTTTCCACTTTATTTTATTTCAAGATGCCTCCTGCATCTCTTGATCAAGTTTTGATTTACTTACAATTGTTACATTCAAACACTTAGAACTTCTATTTGTGGGTATTAAAATATTTTAAATCTCTCTGTATTTAACTTTCTTTTTTAACTGTATTTAACTTTAAACTATGGAGCTAGTATTGCTCCATGATTTCAAACATATTTCGGTGACCCATGCTTTTTTCTCCACTTATCCATGATTTTCAGGACAATAATTTTCATTAAAAAAAAAAAAGCGCATGTGAATATGTCGGGGGCCCCTATGAAGCTATCATATTACTTTACCTTTATCAATTTAAAACGGAAGTGCCATAAACCATTGGTTGTATAATCAGGGCCGCCGAGAGACAAGGCGTGCCCTATGTTCGTTTATACAAGCACCAATGCACACACATGCTTGCACACGTACACCTGCACAAGTCTACACACACACACATGCCTACACACATATACCCACACAAGTCTACACACACACACGCCTACATACACCAACACACACGCTCACGTACGCACACACACACGCTAACACACACACACATGCCTGTACACATACACACACGTCTATACACACAAACCTACACACATAACACACAAACAAGTCTAAGCAAATGTACGCGCGTGCCAACATACACACACACGTCTGCACAAATGTACGCTTACACACACGCGTGCGCCGACATACAAACATACGCCTGCACACATACACACACAGACGTCTACACACACGCGCGTGAGCCCCCGTGCCCGATCAACACACACTCGTGATTTCGCAAAGCATAATTTGAATTCAAGATGACAAAAATTCAATTTTTTTTTCCCTGTTGTTTTCATTTTTATGATCACTATCGCTTTAACGATCATATTTAAGCTGGCATCTCGGCCGGATATAACGATCATCGCTACAACGATCGTGTCCAGTGTTGCCAACTCATCATAAGGACTGGCTCGGATAATCAAAGTTTTGTACCGTACATAATGTCTTTAGGAAAAAGATATATGCCGTTACTTTGGAACAACTCTCGCATGGGAAAAATTGAAGGAAAGTTCGTTTTCTTTAACACAAGTTTTCAATAATGGATTTTTGTATTTGTTGCAACAATAAAAACTTCTAAAATAAGTTATCAAAAATTCTGACTGAAATAAAGCATCACAAATAAGTGTTTCCGTATTCCCTCCAAATGCTTTTACCTACATGTTTTCTGATTTTATTTTACGGTCTTTTCCCGCTCGTGTCTGATGAATTTACACGCACAAGTAAGACTTAAACATGCTTCATGTGAAATAACATTTAATTATCTGTACGACATTATTAGATCGACTTAGTATGCATTATCAGACTGTCCTCATGCGAGTGAGGAAAAATGATTGGCCTCCTCTGGAGTTATCTTAATGTGTTAATTCTATATTAGCTACCAATTTGTTTATTACTCTTGGCTTCTTTAAGAGGTTTTTCCACTTCCACCTCAGTCATTTTAACTTGGTCACCTCCAATCTCAGAGAGTCAGACGCTATGCTAAACCTCCCCCTATAGTGATTGACGAAATGCTTAACAATCTCACAAACTCAGCAATTAACATTAAATATGCTGGTGCAAAGAACATCATGAAGCCTCCACATGAAGAGGCCTACAGAATAATTGTCGCCTATCTAAAGGAACAGGACATACCTCACCACACATACTCGCTTAAGGAAGAAGAATGCCTAAAAATAGTATTGAGAGGTCTTCCTAAGGACACGAGTATTGACTTCATTAAAACTCATCTTGCAGATCTTGGATACTATCTCACCAAAATTGTGCAAATGCACGGTAAAAATAGGAAACCTCTCCCCCTATTCTTACTTAACTTGCCTCGCATCCCAGCCAACAACAAAATCTATCAAGAAGATTTCCTGGGATACTTTGACATTAAAGTCGAATCCCTCAAAATCAAATCATCTCCTACCCAATGTTATCGGTGCCAAGGCATCGGTCATTCAAGTACCCATTGCAACAAGGCATATAGATGCCTCAAATGCGCTTTAAATCATCCAACTAAAGAATGTAAAAAACCAAAAGACACCCCTGCAAAATGTGCTAACTGCAATGGTGAGCACACGGCAAACTTCAGAGGTTGCCCTAAGAGACCCCCTGACAGGGAAGTGAGAGTAAATCCTACTCATGATCAAAAAAATATGGTCAGTAATGTCACTGACTTTCCCACTTATGCTGAAGCAATCCAATCGGATAACATTGTCACCGTTAATGACACTGATGCTACCTCTACCCCCTCCAATGAAATTGCTGACCTCACTCAGCTCCTAAAAAACTTTGGCAAAATCCCGCATCTAATTACTAAAATCCTTCATGGCATGCAGGCCTTAATGAAGGATCTATCATCTCTCAGCTCTGCTTTCCGTCATGAGTGACACACACTTACTTAGAGTTTGCTCTTGGAATGCCAATGGCATTTTCCACAAAAAAGGGGAATTTGAGCACTTCCTCAGGGAGCATGACCCAGATATTTTTTGCCTTCAAGAAACACACTTATCTGGCTCTCATAAACTGTATTTCTCAAACTATAAAATCTATCGCAATGACCGAACGCACACCAGAGGCGGTGGCACAGCCATACTTGTCAAATATTGCATTCCTCATTTTGAACGCCCCGTTCAAATGCATAATATTGAGAACACTACCATTGACTGTGTTATTAATGGTTCTCCACATACTATGTCTTCAATATACCTGCCTCCGAGCTCCAAGTTATTAGTCAATGATCTCAATTCTTTATTCTCCATAAATAATCAGTCCCTCGTTATCGGTGACTTTAACTGTAAGCATGAAATTTGGAGCAATGGTCTCCCTAACAAAAATGGCAAAATTCTCACCAACTACATCATTGATAATGACATTGTACTAGTTGCCCCTGACTCCCCAACCCATTTCACCAAGTTCACAAATACCACCCTTGACCTGTCTCTCCTGAGTAACCTCTCCAACAATTGTCGAATCGAAGCTATCACTGCTTTAAGCTCTGATCACTGCCCTATCGTACTAGACATAGGTCTCAAGACCGCACTTCCCAAAAAATTCAACACCACTACCACCATTAACTGGAATTATTTCACCCAAGTGCTACATGACAGATCAAAGGAAAATCCTGTTATCAATAATCCCAAGGACATTGATACTTGCATCACCAAAGTCACTGATGACATAAATTTTGCTCTTGAGAGGGCAAAATGCACTAAAATTCTTCCTGACGATTATGTCCGTCTCCCCAAAACAATTACCAACCAAATCAAGGAAAAGAACAAAATCAAAAAGCTTTGGCACCTCACCAGAGACCCTAGCTTGAAAAATACACTAAATATATGACAAATAACATCAAAAAACTCATTTCGGACCACAAGTCCAAGACATTCAACAATTACCTTGAGTCTCTTGAAAACAATTCAAATGCTTTCTACTCACTTGTTCGCAAATTTTCCAAAAAGACTCAGCCTGTTCCGTCTCTCCGCAACAAACAGGGGGACTTGGTCTACTTTATCAATGATAAGACCAGTGTACTTGCTGGAGCCCTCGAGGATAACTTCCAGCTAAATGCTGACGCCTATGACGACCAAACTATCTCTATAGTTAATAAGAAGGTCAGTGACTTCTTCTCTCACCCCTCTCCCTCCACCACCACCCCCTCCTGCTGTCTCCTCACTTCAGATAATGATCGAGATCAAAAAACTAAAAGAAAGAAAAGCGGGTGGAGAGGACAACATCAAGAACATACACTTAAAACATCTCCCTCTCAGCTCCATCTCTACAATCACAAAAATTATCAATAAGATAATGGCTTACGGCTACTTTCCCACTCTCTGGAAAAATGCGATCGTAATCCCAATCCCCGAACCAAATGCTGACCTCTCACAGCCTAACAACTACAGGCCTATCAGACTCCTCAGCTCCCTTTCTAAGCTCACTGAGCGGATTATCCTAAAACAAATAAAAAACCACATTACCCAGCACCAGCTAATTCCCAATTTCCAATTTGGGTTCAAAGAAGCTCATGCCACTACCCACCAATTACTTAGGATGGTTAACTGCATCACAAAAAATATGCAAGACGGAAAAATCACCATCGGCATTTTCTTTCACATCAGTAAGGCCTTCGATCGCGTATGGCACGAAGGTCTTATCTACAAACTTATTAAACTAAATTTACCCAGATTCATAATCCAAATCATTCACCACTATCTTCACAAACGCACGTTTCAAGTGCGCATTGGCGATTATCTATCTAGCAAACACAATATCTTGGCCGGCGTGCCCCAGGGCTCTGCGATTGGCCCAACATAGTATAACATATATATTAGTGATTTCCCCAAAATTGATCCTCACTTAACTTGCTTATTTGCCGATGACACCAGTCTCATGGCTAGTGACTGGAATAGGAACTTTGCCCAGTTAAGATTACAAAAATACGTGAATAATGTCACTTCTTACCTCAACAAATGGAGAATAGCTATCAATCCACAGGCAATTTACTTCTCCAAAAATGACCTCAATTATGCTCCCAAACCCCTCACAGTCAACAACGAAAACATCAAGTACTCTAAATATGTTAAGTACTTGGGCGTCAGCTTAGACAGAAAACTCACCTTCAAGTATCACATTAGAGAGACCATTAAAAAAGCTAAAACAAAAATTGGCTACATGTACGGTCTACTAAGCAAGACCAACTCATTAAGCACTAAGAACAAACTCGCCATATATACTACCATCATCCGCCCAGCAATGGTTTACAGCATCCCTGTTTGGGGTCATGCTGCTAAAACCAACATGATGGGGCTTCAAGTCATCCAAAACAAAATACTGAGAAAGGTCTTTAATGCCCCCTGGTTTGTCTCCAATGATACGATCCATAATGATTCACACATTGTGTATCTAACAGATTTCATTATTGACATGGCAACTAATTTCTTCACTCGACTCACCTACCACCCCAACCCACTGATAAATGACCAAATACAATTCACTTACAATAAGGGAGACACAGGCTTCCTTCGGACACCATGTTCATTACTTACCATCTCAAGGGGGAAAAGCGCCCCAGGCGCACTCCCCCTGCCGTCTCCGACGGCTAAATCTCTTCTCTGCCATTCCGGCAGATGGTTCGACTCCCGAACTCTCCTTGCGGGTAGGACAGGACTTACCCGCACTGATCTTCCATTGGATTTTCGCTGTACATATTGTAAATAGTCCTTATTTATCCCCTCATATTTATCCTTCGTTTTTCGTACTTGTCAATTATTTTACATGTGCTTGTAAATATGTATATACTCAAGTGGCCCTGAAAAGATTCCTTTTTTTTTATATATATATATTTTCCTCCTCCCCCCTCATACCAACAATGATCTGTTCCATAAATAACCATACACCCTCAAACCCGGCAAAAGAGCTCACGCTCTCTACCGGAGAAAAATCATGATCCGTATCCGTATCCGTTACCGTATCTCAGTCATTTTAGGTAGTGCCCTGGGACCCACCCTCCACAATATTTGTATCCATGACTTCCCCTCTAATGAGGACCATCTATCTCACTTGCCTTTTCGCAGACGATACCAGCATCATGACAACCGACTACTGCAAAGACTTCGCTAGGCATCGTCTCCAAAAATATGTCAACATCATTACTCAGTACCTAAAAAAATGGCGTATAGCCATCAACACTGACAAAACACAAGCAATTTGCTTCTCACAACATCAAAAATTATCCCAAGAAAATCATGGTGGGAAAAGACACTATCCCATACTCTAAGAATGTCAAGTACTTGGGCGTCTATCTTAACAGACGGCTCAGGTTCAATTATCACATTGAACAAGTTATCAAAAAGGCCAATGTCAAAGTGGGCTATTTATACGCTCTCCTTAGTAAAAATAACACACTGAACACTAAAAGCAATCTACGACTTTACACCACGATCATTCACCCTGCTCTTATATACAGTATCCCCTGCTGGGGATATGCAGCTGCTAGTAACATCAAAAAAATTCAAACTCTCCAAAATAAAATTCTCAGGAGAATTTTTAGAGCTCCATGGTTCGTCTCCAATAAAACCCTGCATAAGGACTCGGGGATATCTTACATCAAAAACTATATTGTTGACACCACCACAAACTTCTTCACCAGACTTGGTTATCACGATAACCCACTGATCTTCGATCAAATCTTCACATTTAATTCTGACGGCAAAAATATGCCGTCGGATGCTATGTTCATCTGTTGATGATTCTTGTTTGCTTAGGTTTTGCCTAAGCTTCTTTCCTTCTCGGCACTGATAGGAGTAGGCCTATCAGTTTCTATTCCACTTGTACATTTCATGTAAATATTGCACATACTTAGTTCTTATTATATTCCAGATTATTCAATTCTCCTGTCATTTCATTTATGTAATCCCTGTAAATATGTATATAGTGTGGCTCTGAAAAGATTCCTTTTTTTTTCTACTCCATCCCCCCCCCCCCTCACACCATTTCAAATCAACTCCCTCATGACTTTCCCTCATACAGGGTAAAAGAGCTCCGCTCTGGACCATATAAATTCCTATCTATCTTTATCTGCTCAGTCATTTTCTAAGCCAGGCGTAAAGGTGCTATTAAGCACATAATTGCAGCCCTCGGCTGGAATGACTGAGCTGACGCTGTGTTTCTGCCGTAGCCCTGGCTTATAGAGCGGTAACGTACTGAAATTGGCTTCAATCTTCGAGTTGAACCGAACCATTCTATGGTCAGTGCTAATTCTATGCTAGCTACCAGTTTGTTAGGCACTCCTGGGTTCCTTAAGAGGTTTCCCATCCATAACTCAGTTACTTTGTATGCTGGGTTGAGGAGTGCTAATAAGCACGAAACTGCAGTCCTCGGCTGGAATGACTGAGCTGGCGGTGTACAACTGCCTTAAGCCCTGGTTTCTTAGAAGCATATCGTTTAGCTTCGACGTCGCTCCTCGCCGTGACGCTGAAAGCAAAGTCAAGAGGATTCCAACGTGGCCATTCCCGACGTCGATTTAGCTCGGACGCGCATGCGCAGAAGAATCAAGTGTTCGCCTCGGCGAGGACCGACGATCGGCGTAATTGTGCCCTATTTCTGCCTGTAACTAACATATTTTACAAGAACCAGGAACATTTTCGAATAAAACTCAGCGACCTTTCTGAATTGATCCTGGAAGCCTCCTGAAGTATTCAGATATTTTAAAGTCAGTCGTGTCGCTGGAACTTAAGAGTAAACTTAGTTAGGTAAAATATAATAGCTTGGCACCATCCTGATTTATCAAGAATGTTCCAAAAGCAGTATTACAAACATGGCCAAAGCTAAGACAGAGTTGCAAGTAGTGTCAATAATTTCACTCACCTGCAATTCTTGCAAACCATTGACTTATTTGCACCCTTTGGGAGCCTTATCAGACAGGATGAACCGTAATCGAACTGCCGCCGGTACACTTTATAAATTCGCTCAGTTAATCTTTAAGCTGGGAGCTAAAAATATCTTTCACAACAGTGAGAAGTCTACATTTGTGCGACTTGAAGCAAGTCAGGAAGCTTTTTGACAATAATACTTGATTTTTCCAGGAAGCGAATAAAAACAATTGAAATCCCAAAACGTTACACGGGAAATACTCAGTAACAATTCGGTTTTTTTTTTTTTTTTTTGAGCTTGGACCAGGGGCCTCTGCAGCACCACCGCCCACCGGCCTCTGCAGGCGCGTCGGAATCCCCTTTTCTTGGTCGGATACTTCCATGTCCTGTACACACACATGCTCACACGCATACAAACTCACATATACACACACGCCTACGTGCATACACACAGGTCTACGCACACACACAAGCCTACACATGCATGCACACGCGCCTACGTACACACACGTAACCGCCCAGGAACAGGGGCAAACTTGGGGGGACAGGAGCCGTTTCTAGAAACAATAACTCCAATGAGTAGGCGCCTGTCGCAACTTGTGATTGTGAAATACAGTATACTCCCGATTATCCGTGCTAATCACCGGGCGGCGTAGCACGGATAATCGAAAAACACGGATAATCCGAAAAATCATTTAAGGAATATGCAGGGTATATTTAAATGGAAATTAGAAAAAACTATGTATATACTCACACAAACCAGGAACTTTTCTTCGAAATTTATTGCTTCAAAAAAAAAAAAAAAACCGGCGATACATTTTTGTTTTTTTTTGTTTGTTTAAATTGTTGCGTATGTCCGTACGAATTTTTCTTACTGCAATTATTTCTCCGTAATCGTAACTTCTTTCACTCATATAATCCAATAAATGTTCCACAGATTTTAGAGCAGTAGAATGTGAAATTGTATAATCTTCTTGTTCTTCATCTTCTTTTTCGGTATCATCACTTGCGTTTGATTCAGTAACAAGTTCAACGATATTTTCGTCAGTTAGACATTGAAATCATGATTCACATTCCTCGCTTTTAAACCCCTCTTCGACATTTTCAGCGTCAACTGATTCGAAACTTTCGATTTCTTTAACTTTCTCAATGATGTTATCGATATTATCGATAATATCATCGAAGCTTTAGAAAAGTGTGATTCCGAAATGATGCACGGATAATCCGCACACGGATAATCGGGAGTATACTGCACATAATTTGTATTCAAAATGTCAAAATTCAAAAAAAATTTTTTTTTTTTTTTTGCAAAATATTACATAGAATCTCAATCACTATACATTAATGTGTCTCGAAATAATGATATTTGCTTTAGTAGGTGTCAGAGGAAAATCTAGAACTAGAAGAGACCAGGGCTGGAGTCCTTGGGGTGAATGGACCTGCTCGGTCACGTGTGGTGGTGGACTTGGCCGCTCTCGCAGAAAATGCACTAAGCCTGGAGTTAACAACTGCCTAGGTCAGTGAAATATCTAACTCTCACCTCAACCAAATAATTTTAATCAGTTACTAACCTCCATATCTATCTATATATATATAAATGAATGTTTGTCGGTGAACTCATCCATGAACTCAAAAACTACCCGGCAGATTCGACTGAAACTTTAATCGGTGCACTTTCATTGTTTACGCTTCTGCCGATGACATCACAAATGATGAAATGCCATTCACTGTTGCCATTCGCAGAACTTAATATTTAATTCGCTTCTTTACTCACGTGTATTGGCAACGATATGGTCAATAGCAAGCGTAGAGCGCAATGTTTAATTCGCTTCTTGATTATCATAACGTGGAAACGCGGTAGACAGATGTGCCAAGTACATCCTTTGTGACGTCATTAAGACCACGCCTTATTTTCAAAATCGGACATTTTAAATAACTAACAATTATGCGTTTGGAAAATGAAAGTTTTTTCTCGCTCTATGTTATTTTTTGAGCAATCACGATTGCTTATTGTTCTCATTTGACTGTTTTTGGCGTTACGCTGATTTTATTTTCCCGCCTGCACCCTCCGCAGCATCACCGTCGCATCGACTGGCCTCACGACGCTGCTCCTCTGGCGAAAACCGTGTCCAGGTTGCGTCCATATCCTACTCACACACGCCTACACACATACACACACTCCTACACATACATACACTCCTACACACACACACATACACACACTCATGCCTGCGCACAGACACATGCCTACCCCCCCCCATACACACATATACCACCGCCTACACACACACATGAACGCCTATACATACACACACAAACGAACGCACACGCGCGTACATACACAGCACTGCATACACAACACTCACACACATGCATTGCATACATACACTCATACACACACGCACCCACACACATGCGCCTACACAAACACACACATATACGCCTACACAAACACACACGCGCATACATACACACACACGCTCGTGATTGCGAAAAACATAATTTGAATTCAAGATGCCAAAAATTCATATTAATGTTTTTTTTTTTTTTTTTGCTTATTCTATCAATTTCAGTGACTAAAAGTGAGGGAAACAACCCCATTATGTTCGACTCAGATTTGAACTCATAAAGATAATGATGAAGCAGGTTCATTATTTCAAAAATTTTCAGTGGAGAGGCGAGGGGGCGAATAATACAATGAGTGCGTATTCTGTCGAAAAGCAATAAAAAATATAAAAAAACTCCCATTTTGGTTGAATACATAAATTTCTCAAAGTTTTCGGGAGAGGGGGGGAGGGGAGCTACCATATTCTGTCCTTCCTAAATAGTTGGCCTGGTGATAGAGTTTCTGTTGTCAGAGCGAATCGACTTACTACTAGGTACTTTTACATCATAAGAATTTAAGATTTTGTTTTTGATTCTTCACTGTGTTCTTAATTTTTAAGTTTCGGGAATTTTAAAATTGATAATTTTGTTTAAGATGGGAATAAAAATACTTTGGGGAGGGGGACTTTTTTTCTAAACGAAAAGTACCCTAAGTTCTAAATCCCTTACCACGAGTATACGAAATTTCATGATGATCGATTGAATAGGTACGGTGTGAAAAGGTAACAAGCAAGGGAACAAAGTCACTTTCGCATTTCTATTATTAGTAGGAATGTTTGATATTAGAACAACAAAATGTTCTCAACAAATTTTTATTCGGAAAATTGAAAATTTCCCCAACGCTTTCAAGCAGGAAGTCGAACGAAACTGAATACTTCCCGCAAGATTTGGATTTCTATAGCGCCATCTAGGGATAACAGGATAACTAGATTTCAGGTTCGTCCAGTTAAAAATACTCTAAAATGTTTTTACGGTTTTCTTCATGCCAAAATTTAAATTACTTTTCAACAGAATATTACCATTTTAGAAATTGAGTCAATAAAAATGCCCTTAATTTCCAAACTGAGATTTTTCTTTTTGCTTCGGTGATCTTTTCCTTACCGGAGTTGAAGCTGTCTTTTTCGTTGCCTGTTTAACTTTTTAAGAAACAAATTATATATACATGCAAAACTTGACTCTGTAGGAAGAATGTTTTGCTTTTCCATTGAAAAATTTTAAACAGCAGGTGGAAACGAATCTTGCCTGCGGATACTGAATGAGATGTTGCGCAATTTTGAATCACGTCATGTAGTGTCAAGGCAAAGCAAAGGATTCGCTAAAACAGTTGGGTGGGCGAATTAAGGATTTCGAAGCGATCAACCATAGTACTATTGAACCGACGATTAGCGTATGCTATCCAGAGATTGCAGTTTCTTCCTTGTTACCCGACCACAGCAAAGGAAGGTAATGATATTTAGCAGCATGTTCGTATTTACGGTTGTTCCACCGTAGCGCCTAAACTGTTCGTCCGATTTCGATAAATAAGGTGTCATTCGTTTTGTAGTTGTGACCCGGGTAACATACGGTAAATACATTTTATCCGACTTACAGCAATAGAAAAACACGATTTTCTATATATATATATAAAATGAATGTTTGTCTGTATGTCATCCATGAACTCAAAAACTACCCGGCAGATTTGGCTGAAACTTTCACCGTTTGTTATTTTTGGTACTGGCAATGTTTATAGACCAGTTCGAAAAAAATCTGATCGATAGTTCTTTTTTTTATTCCAATTTAAGTCACAATTCATTGGATAAATACGAATAAAATTATCGGCTGCAGAAATTAATTCGCGTGAAAGATCTCATCGATAAGAAGTTAGCTGTTGCCATTTTTCTTGAGTTTGAACAAAAAAATTCTTTCTTTATTGTTTTATGGCTTTTCATGCAACGGGGGGATTCAAAACTTTTTCTATTTGATATTTTTAGCGATTGATTGATCTTGCAAACTGCGTGAGTACAAAATTTGAGTATAGTCACGGCTTCACTTGATACCTGGACCAATTATTATGAAAATTGCTATACATATATATGTATTTTTCCACGCAGAAGATGCATAATATGCTCATTGAAGCCACTCACCACCAGGTGGCACTGCAGAGTAGCAACTTCTGCCCCGTTCAACTGATTGTCATGAAAATCAGTATAATGATGTATTTTTTTGTTGGCGTAGCAACGCGCGTCGGGTACAGCTAGTTTATTAATGAAATCTTGTAACTTATACATACTGTGGAGCCTCAGAAATTCTAGATAATGGGGTTGTTCTCATCAGTCAAAAGTAATACTTTTAGTCACTGAAATTCGTAGAATGAGCCAAAAATAAATAAATAAATAAATAAATAACATGGAGGGAGGAAAATCTTTTGTTTTCAAAACGTAATATTTTTAGTTAATTTTTAAAATGTCCGATTTTTTAAACAAGGCGTGGTCTTTATGACGTCACAAGGGATGAATTTTGGCAAGCACTCCACTCTGACGCGCTGAATGCTTACGCTTCCCTGCCAACCGCGTTTCCAGATTATGATAATTCAGAAGCGAAATCCTATTCCTATTCAGAGTCACAACTGACTGCAACTGTATTTATGTCGAGGACTGCATACTAAGTGCCTTGCCTCCATTATTTTATATACCGATAGATGGCAGCACCATCACTGTATCGAACAGTTAATGAGAATTTAGAACTAGTCCAGGAGATAATAGCTACCTGGTGCTAGCACCCCCAGAGGTATCGTTTCACTAGGAGGACATTGAGACGACGAGCATATTTAACGTCGCCCAGTCCCCTTTAATGACGACGGTGGGTCTTCGACCGGCGAGGATCGAACCCAAGACCTTCCGACCCGAATCCGACACTCTACCGATCGGGCTACCATGGCCCTCAGAAGCGAATTAAAAATTGCGCTTCACGCTTCTATCAACCATATTGTTGCCACTACATGTGATTAAAGAAGAAATTAAATATTGCGCTCTGCACTAATGCACTGTCAAAAATGAAACGCTCAATTTTGACGATCCGGCAATCCTCGAGCACTATTTCGTTATTTTCGACGATCCTTTCGTCACCGAATCACGTGATATTTGACGAAACCAGAAATCTCAAATTTTTCACGAAATTATTTCGTCCCAATTTCGTCACATTGCAGTGCATTCTGGGAGTTTACGTTTCAATCTTGTACTTGCTCTGTAAATTATCTTACCTCAATTTATTCTAAAGGATTCATAAAA
Source organism: Uloborus diversus (assembly GCF_026930045.1). Taxonomy (NCBI): domain Eukaryota; kingdom Metazoa; phylum Arthropoda; class Arachnida; order Araneae; family Uloboridae; genus Uloborus; species Uloborus diversus. The sequence continues at coordinate 158,302,440 of NC_072738.1, forward strand.
GAGGTTAGTATTTATTGAAATTTGTATGTGCAATGTGCCTTCTTTTGTGTATTGTTACATTTTTGTTTAGTGTTGTGTTTATAGTTGTATTTAAAACACATTAAAATTGAAAACGAACGGTTCGATTAGGTTTAGAATTCTGTGTGTGTTAACTTTGAGTCACCTCCATGTTAGGCTTAGCTAGCGTTGTTTTTTTTATTTGTAAAAGAAAATGTTGGTTTGTTGACATTTGTTTCCAAAAGCGTACTTCCTTTATTTCGTTACAAAAAATTACAAACATGACTAAAGAGTTTGTACGAATTTAAACTTACAAAAAAAAAAAAAAAAAACCCTCCACCGTAGCTTAACTAACGCAGATGATAAATACAGCGCTTTTATAAAAGGCATAGAACTTTGAAGCTTTTAATTTCAACATTTAATATATTACATGGTTATGTGTTTTCATTCTCCTCAATGAATTTTAAAAAAATAATTCTGTTAAACGAAGTGTATTTTTTAGTTTAATAATTCAAATTTGTTTCATTCTGCATTTTTATTTTCTTAAACAAATACTATATACCAATCCCCCAATATGCTTACCAGCTTACCCCACGTTGTTTATATAATCTCTTTCCCTGCGGCAGATGTTTCTAGCAATAGGTGCTTATGTTCATTATTTGTGCAGCCTTTTTTTTTTACTTGCATAAAACATGAAGTAAAGTAAATATCAATTTGATGAAATCATTTTAAGATAGAGAAAATATTAATTTCCATAAAGAACTCTATCTTTGTGCTTGATATTTCAGCAGAATATTTTCAATATTTTTTCAATTTTTCCGCAAATTAAAATAAATTATTGAAGTGAAGTTTTAATGTTTAACCTCGATTTAAAAAGAAAAAAAGAAAAGATCCTATAGCATGTTTGAAAATTGTAATAACAATAATAAGCATTTTTTGTTGTTTATTTTCCCACTTCATGCACTAAATTTATAAGTTTTTCTATGTCAATTTGTGTTACATGATTTGTCATAATTATGAATTTTTCCATTATACATAGTTTCTACAGCTAAAATAAATGCAGCATTAATTTTATTGCCATATTTGCCGCCTCAAGATATTGTCAACAAAAAGTGAGAAATCCCGGTCTACATTAAATCAGACTAAGAAGCATTTTATAGATGAACTTCCAATAAATCCAAATCTTTTAGTTGGAGTTGTGATTTTGCTGGATATAAAGTAAAATGTCTGAAAATTTAACCGAACTTCAATTGAAAAATTGAAAGGATAATGAAAATATATGAAAAATTAAAAGAATAATGAAAATATGTGATAAGCTTTATATATGTAACAAGCTTAGCTCACCACATTAGTCCCTCTTTTCATTATATTCCTTTGAAAAAAAATCCATTGATATCAGTCAATTAGTTCTCAAGACACAAACAAACAAGAAAGTACACTTTGTTATTGGGTTTCCCCTATCTTTGGCAGCTCTTCTTCCTTGGCGTTTTTTTATTTACTGCGTGAAAATTGCATATTTTAAAAATCAAATATGCTTAGTTAAAAAGTGATACTCCCTTCGTCTCCGTCCCAAACTAGTAAGTAGAACTACGTTTGAATATTTTTGTACTAGTGATTGATTCTGATGATTTTATGATTTTGTTTGAATATTTTTTAAGGATTTCAAGGTACCATACTATCAATTAACAACTTTACTTGGCAAGCATTCCCTCTTAAAATCATTACCAGCTGAGTTATAAAAATCCGAAGAACACACGCCCTTAAGCTACGCCTCATTTTGTAAGTACTCTATCCCCAGTATAGCAGAAAAATCAGTTTTTTTTTTCTACTAAATCCCTATACATCAGCTAGAAGGTAGCTTTATGTAATTACTAGTTATCTTATGAAATGGAGCGTGGCTTCGAGTGTTGGAGCCCTGGGTTTTTGACTCTAATTTGATAGTGGTTTAAGAAGGTAAAGCTCGGTAAGTAAATGTTGTTTATTGATAACATAGCACAAAAAAATCTTTGAAAAATGTGCAAATAAAATCATAATCACCAGTTTCAGTACTACTTAATTCATACGTACTTTATTGGAACTAATTTAGGTAGGGGGGGGGGAGAGTACTCCAGAAAACATTCGTGAAGAAAACGGAACACGAGACTCGGAAAAAACGGTGTATTTTGGCTATCGGTTAAAATAAAAAATAAATTTAAAAAAAAATCACAGATCAACAATTTTCGCACTTTTGATTTTTTTTTATAACTCAAAAAAATGAAAATTCACGACTTGATGTGCAAAAGAATTAACTCGTTTAATGGCTAAATAATGATGATTCTCGATAAATTGAAGAAACTCTAATTCTAGAATATTATTCAGAAATTAATTTCAGAAACTAACTGAAAGTCTAGCTGCCTAAATAAAAATTTTGTTCATCCGCTGTAAAAATAACCCATTCTTGCAATCTGCTTGAAAAAAAGCTGTCAGCATTGAAATAATCATATATTTTGAAAAATATGAAAATTAAATCAGATGCTTTTCAAAGTCACAAGCGAATCGTAGCATTTTAACTTAAGAAAAAAAAAAAAAAAAAAAAACCCTCAGATTTTGAAAGAAATCGTGAAAACTTGTTTTATTTCAGAAATAAACTGCTGAATTTAATCGTAAAACTTTCCTCGAAATAGAAAAAAGATCCATGTGCATGAGGGCATACACCCATCGACTTAAACCTTTACTTATTATGTATATATTCTCTTTTTAAAACTTTTTTAGGATGGATCCAACATCACGGAGATAATCGGAACAAGGACAGACGAAGACTTTTTCATAATTATAACAATATTCTAAGTGTTCGTATATTATACATTGATTTCATGTTACACATGTTTGGAAATAAAAATAAAAACTTAAGGGTAAAAAGCAAAGATATATTTTTATAATTATTTAACAAACATTACACTAAATTAATTTTACCAAAAGATTTATTTCACATCTGCATTTTTTAAAGATTTATATTTTCAAATACCTTTTGCAATTTTGGCAGAGAATTGTTTTCAAAGTATGAAGTATGAAATGCATGCAATAATAAAGTTCCTGTATTAAACATAAATTTGGCCAAATAAACATTCTACATACAAGCAAAATTAATAAAACAAATAATTAATTGGAAAAAGAAAAAGGTAAGGTTTTTCTTAAGATTATCTAATTTTATTTTCTGTATCTAATTTTAGAACAAATATGTACTAACTTAAAGGTGTCCATTTTATTGTACTTTTTCTTTGAAATTTGTGGTATAAGTTGGATAAAAATCTTTTTTTTTTCTGGAATTTTTTCATGCGATTCAATGAAGAAGAAACTTCTCAGC